>NC_090946.1:54245140-54545140 GCF_040807025.1 Struthio camelus | reverse complement strand
AGCCCGCCAGGTTTGATCTATTCTCCTGTGTAACTTCAAGTAGTATTTACGTATTTGTATTTACAAGAAAGCATTTGTATTTCTGTTTCATGATTCTGAATCTAAAATGGTTTCCTGTAAACAACTCTTTCTTGTAATTTTTCAGAATGAGGTTTTACCTTTTTTGTGATGTATTTGTTCTTAGCCTTTTTGTTTGATTTTTTACTAGCAGCAATGAGTCTCTCCTTCTTAAAAAATCTAGTCTATTAAGTAGATATTCTTCTCTTTATTTATAATATCCTTTAGAAGTTATATTCTTCCTTTAGTAACATTAGCTCATTGTGAATACAAAAATATTGTCATATCTGCTGCTAAAAGTAAGAGGTTCCCTTCTCTTTCATTATTTTGAACTGTTTTTATTGCACCTGTATATATGACAATACAAGGTGAATAGATAAATGCATAAACAACGCATGACAGCGTAGCCATGTGATAATAATGGGCAATAGTATCTACTTGTTTACCTCACTGAACTGTTGTGAGGATTAATTAGTTAATGGTCATAAAGCACAGTGTACATGTAAAGCACTTTACAACTGCTAGATAATATTACATATGATGTACAGAGCAATACCACTACTGCATATGGCATAAAGTGGAAGCACTCAATCATTATATTAACCTGAGTCTTTCAGGTAGTAGAAACTGACAGAGTAAAATAATGGTTGACTGCTTCACAAGTATCATTAAACCTTTCCAGAGAGTTATTCTCTTTGCGAGTATACATTCAAGCCTGTGGGTAATGGCCACCAAATAAAACCACAAAAAATGTTTCTCAATTCGTCACAATAACCTTGATAGTTAGGATGATAGGAGTGTTTATTAGTTTCCTGGTACATTTATCTGTTACCTTGCTGGGATTCAGGGACAAAGAGGTAACACTGGGCAAACATGTAATATTGAGACCTGGATAAAAGCTGGTTCCAGAAATGAATGTGGATAAGTTTTACTGGAAAATCAAGTGTCCTCCTCCGTACCCTGAGATATCACTACGAGGAGTAAAAATATTGACATTGATCTTTTACATAAGATAAAATGGTGTCAACTATTTTTCTGACTACACCAAGAGCAGGGCAATGTGCTAGTCCACACTTATGCAGCACCTAGCACTGTATTCATGACCACAGCTCTCCGTGTCCAAGGTATAATAATACTGACAGTAACAAAAGAGATAAAATTTGTAGAGTCTAAGCACTTACTTCTGAATGCAAGCTCCAGCTTTTTTCTGAGCGTTACTAAGGTGAGAGAAATATTCAGGTGAGGGAAATATTCAGGTCTTACCTTAGACAGAGTTTCCAGTGCTGTTAGTGAATGTCACATTTCTGGGGGAGCTATTCATGAAGATAATTCACAGGAAGGACCCTGTGAGCTTTACGAGTTGTGAAAAACCTTTCTAAGAAATCACAACATTAGAGAAAATAAAAATTTAATTTTCATTGTACATTTAAATTTGAAATTTTGAACTGGCTCCTCAATAGCTGTCTGTCATTTTAGTGAAGGCGAGTGAGACGGAGAGTAGATGAAAAACGTGCAGTTAGATGAAAATCTCTTTGAATTTTAAATTTTTTAATTACTCCAAAACTCCAGTGGAAATTTAAGAGAAGGAAAAATTAGTAAAAAGTTCCACTGAAGCACTATGAATGGAACTGTTGAGCCATTTTGGAATGCAGTCCCTGATGCTAGCATAAATTTAAATCACTTTGAATTGGGTAAATGATATTTCAACTACAGCTCAATGAAATACAAGAATTTCCCCTGTGACACAGACGTCCTTCACAAGGTTTATACCTCAGGAACTCCACTGATCCCACTGAAATGTCTTTTTGCTAATTTTGAGTCTGAAGCTAATCTGAGAAGATAATAAAAAGCTAGTGAAATAGTGAATGTGATTCCATTATACAGGGATTCATAATGAAGATATAGGATTTCTTGTCACTGTGATTCGTTAAGTTGTTTAGGGACAGATATGTTAAGAGTCTGGGTCAAATTCACATCTGAGGAAGCAGGTGAAAATCAGCTGACAAGAATCCAAACACAATAAACTCAGTGAATTTAACTGTATTTATTGTATTTATTGCACCGGCAGTTGCCACATTATTATTAATCTAGTCAGTTGCTTTCACGAATATCCTGAAATTATCGTCTGCCCTATACAGAATAAAGGTCATAAGGCATTTCCTAACACTTGACATGTTAAGTCTTCCTAGACAATTCTTTCTAAAAATAGTAGACATTCATCACTACGATCCAGATTAAAGAAGATAAAAAAATTATTTTATTGATTCTAATTAAAAATACAAAAAGCCAAGCAACTGTGGTTGGGATCCTGGCTCCACGGAAGTCAGTAACAGAGCTCCAACTAATTTCAATGGGTATGTACATATTAGTTGGTAATCTGTTTCTAAACAAATCACTCATTCCACTTTTCCAAACCTCCACCACAAAAAGAACTGCGTTAATGTGTATGGACAAATTAATTCTCTTCCATTACTGCTTCCCTAAATCTGTTCAACAATAAGTTACCTGAAAACATGCACATACGTGTGCAACACACAACATTCACACCAGCTCCTACACTTTGTGGCAGCAGTATCTCCAAGGGTTTGAGAACTTCAGCAGAGCTAGGCATATCCCTCAGATTTAAATATGTACACGCAGAAATACTGCCCGTGCACCGGCGTAACCCCAGACCTGAACTGGAGCTACCTGATGCATAATTGATTTGAATCCCTTTGCTGGTAGGTATTGTTTGCTTCCTTTAAAAGGGGTCATATTACTATAGGGGTATTCCATTTCTCAAAAAAATCTATGACCAGGGACCTCAATGTATTTCAGAGGCCATTGTACTCCTGCAATCTTCAAGCAGCAAACTTATATTTCTGCTTGATAAAAACAGCTGTATGTACTTCATGAGATAACTGTCACCAAATATCTAACTGAAGTAACATTGATTTGTTCTTCACACTTTGTCCACTTTACACATTTTCAGGCTTCACTCAGCCATTTTCATTGCTTTGGTACCCACATATAATCTAACTCATATCCCAAAATCACTGACAAGAGCCTGTGAAAACAAAAGCACAACAAAACTGCTATTTCTGTATCACCTTGTCTCCAATTCCCCACACTCATTTTTGGAGAACTAATTTTCTCCTTTACCTTCTGTCTTCTGCAAATATATTTGAAGAATCCTTTATTGTTTGCTGATATATTCCACAATGCAACACTCAGTATTTCTTTTAGCTCCTCTAATTATCTTTTTAACTTGCTCCTGCTTAGTCTCATAGATCTCCCAATCCTCTCCTAAACTGACTGCTTACATTTCTTTAGAAGTCTTCAGTTTATTGCTTGTAGTAATCTCTGTGTTCCTATTCTCCACTTAACTAGATTGGCCTCTCTGGCTTTCTATGATTTCTTAAGATTTCTGTCATTCAGTTGGCACTGTTATTAAAAAATATGTGACCTTGCTTGTAAATACACTAAGCTACGTTCCACTTTATAGTCGGATAGGGCCCTGCAACTTTTTAACACGGGCTCAGATTTATAAAATAGGCATTAGTATATGCAAACCTTTTGGTGCATATAAATGCTAATATGCATATGAATGGAGCAATCTGACAGTTATGGAGCAACCATTAGCTCCAACAATGCAATGTATGGACCATCTTCAGGGACCACTGGAAAAGGACAGCGAACGACAGTGACAAGAACATTCGAGCAGATCTAGCTATACCTACCGTTGCACTCTAAAACACCATTTTTGCACCGTTTTGAAAGTTAACTCCTGGGGTATGCTGGTGTCAGATTTATTTCACTCCTAGACAAATAGGAACAAATGAAGGTGGATCACACCCCTTTAAGCCTACAACAGATTTCAAACCTTGCTCCATGTCTCTGGAGCAGCCTCTGCAAATTTAATGTACCTGATTGCTCTGCAGCTGCCACCAAAGCAGAACTCCACAGACATGGGTTATTCTATAGTCACACATATGCGCTGTAGGTCATACGCGTAAAAATAAATTATAATTAAATGACCATGTCATTTACACCAAATCAATGCTTCTGTTGTATTTTGACAGACAGAAAACTTAGACAAAGAGACCCTTTGATCACTACTTATTTTTTTCCCTTCTGTGATTTTCTTCTGACTTTTGCATTTTTCAACTTTCCATAAAACAGAAAAATGAATAAATAGAAGAAGTGTATTTAAATAAATTGCAGAATTCTTTGTCAATGAATGAGCTAATTAATTGTTCCTTTGGGGCTGCATTCTCTGTGTTTATTCTTCTCTTTGAGAGGTGAATAAAGTTGAAAACAAATGCTAAACTGTTAACAGACTAAATTCAGTAAGTGGATATGAGTCAGAAACCAAAACCTCATTTGTGCAGCATGCATTTTTAGCCACTTAAATTTTTCTGCATCTTTAGCCTTATGCAGTATTAAAAAGCCTCTACTTGATATCAGAGGAATGCTCTAATTCCTCTTCTCCATTTTCCCCTTAAGCTCTATAAGACACTTTATGTGTGAGATTTGAGACAAGGTGGCAAAAGTTAGGAACAGGAAAGATAACTCATTTCAGCCTGTAATTCCAGGTGTTGCTCTATTTTAACCAACTCTGCAGGGATTGGATGGAATCCAATTTGTCATCATTTATTTGCAACCATACTGCTTATACTGTGTACTTTTTCACTCTCATTCACCATTTACACAATTATATCTATCCTTATTAGACCCCTGCTGAAGGCAGCAAGGCGTTTCTGGCTAAGAAAGTCCCATAGCTTAACTTAATCCTATTATCTCTAGATAAACGGGGATGCATAGGGCTCTAGATGGCCAAATTTAGCTCTACCCTCCCTTCCCCATGAGGAAAAATACCGTTCCTCATCCCTACGCCTGATGCAATTAAGATCTGGAAATATGCCCATTCCAATTCTTATCCAGTATAAGCATCACTGTCAATGTTGAGAAATGAACTGCAGTTATGATGCAAAGGGTTGACACTTTAGTGACATTTACTGATGTGTTAGGCCTTTACAGTGGCTTGCTCTATGTAGCTTATGTCTTCAGGAATTTAAAATGCCTGCCTAAAAATCTAATAAGAGGAAAGGGAATAAGAAAAAAAAATTGATAATATTGACAAGCAAAGACTTTATTATCTCTATAGTATTTGGATAGAAATAGATTGTCATTAAATTCTTGCAATATACAAGATTTTACACAATTATAAAATATGAAATGAATAGTAAAAAGGGATCAATAATAAGAGTAAAGCAGTAAGTGAAAAATATCTTTTCTCCACTGACTCTACTAATGTAATAAAACCCACAGCTTTTGTACCTGCACAGAAGAACAACAAATGCAACAAATTCTGACTTTTCTTGTACTGCCTATCTACACACACACAAAAAAAAGAATAGCAAAGTCTGATGATATCAGATTGCTCAATACTATGAATGAAGCTCTCCCATTCTGTGATTTACCTTTGTAACATACTTCAGTCATGCCCTTTTCTTTGAATGCGCACCTGCACTCTGCCTGTTCATCCGTCTCTATCTAGACTAAAAACTAACGTTTGTAAAGAAATTGGCAAATAAATCTTTTTCTTTGTTTGTAATTAAAGCAATAAGCAAGTTTCTTCATATAGGCCTGTCAATTTACTTTAATCCTGATCTATAACTCTGCAGCTATGCCAATCCTGGCCTTTGTTAAAGAGAACATGCCAACCATACCAACTGTTTTCCAGATTGAGAGGAGATTTTATTATATAATGAAGCATCTACTAGGCGAGGACAACTCTACTAATATTCTCCAGGAAACTAAATCAGATTTTAACCCCAGTCTCCAGAGGTGAACGCTTCGTGCAGTTCTAATAATACAAATGTTTAAATTTGTAATCAGACTCCCGTGTAGGACTGGCTGTTTTATTTACCATGAGCTTAGCTGAAAGGTTCCTAGGGACTGAAGATAGCTGGGTTGTAATCCTGTCATTTGGTGACTTAATATTTTTATATTATCATGATATTAGCATAATTTTGACCTCTACTTTGCAGCATTCTGTGTTTTTCAAGCACTACTTTTGATGCTGTACCCGTAGCATATAGCATCAACAAATATTCACATCATAACCTATTTTACTGAACATTTGGTGTGAAGTATTAAGTCTGATTTAATGTTATTAGTGCCTCAGAGTAGCGCAAAATACATGAATGTAGGCATTCATCTCCCAGTTTACCATAACACTGCCATAAAATGTTAGTAAATGGGTGATAAACGTTTCTTCTCCCCTTCCCTTTTTAATTCTTCCTGCTGGATGTTCTGCCTCTACCCAGAGGGCTTGCAAACTGATGCCAACTCACCCACGTAGATCAATCATCAGGGTTTTTCTACTCGCCCAAGCTGCAACAGAGCAATTGAGGTTGGCTCAGTTGCAAGCCCTCATTAAAACCAGTCTCAAAGTAACATCAAGGTTTAGTCCAACATTTGAATCCAACTCTATTGTTTAAGACTCCAGAAAAGAATCAATTAAAAAATACACAATCTATGGCAAAAACAGAGGCTTTCCACTTTTCTGATTAAAGGAAATATGAGCAATAGAAATATTGTCATATGTTGCTTGACACAGTGTCTTTACAAGGAAATATTTTAATTTCTGTTTCTGAAACAGTAAGAGAGATGATTACACTAATGATGACATTGTTTTTAAAGATTTGTGCTACCTGAGATCTTCCTTTTGCAAAGGCCCAAACTGGCAGCCCTGGAGGCTAAAGACCTCATCTTTTATAGAGACAGTATTTTTCCCCACATGTTGGTAACCCAGTGTGTTCCAACTCTGCATACAACGTTGCTGTAAGTATAGGTGCTTCATTCTGATTTCGCAGCTCCTAATATTTGTAATGTGAGTCACAAAAAGGCCAGGCTGAAGATATTTACGGTGATTGCTTCATGATATGGACACCTGCCAACAAATAAGTTAATTCCTTCAACCATTTCTAACTGATGTGAGATCAATATCCAGGCTCTCTAGCAATAACCTTGCATCTATAATTGATATTGTTTATTGGCCTGTGGTGCTGGGTGCAATAAAAGGACTAAGAAAGGGCTGAGAGCATAAATATACACCTAAAGAAAAAGTCTCTTGGAAAGGGATCAAATAAAGAAACAACATATGATGCAACTTCCAGTCAAAATACATGATGTACTCATCTGAGAACACAAAACTAGAAAAACTTTCATGATGGGCAGGCTAGTTTCCAAGCACAAGAGCAATCAAGGCTGTTCTAATGAATGGCCTATATAAGTGGTCCTGAGAAGAGCCTGCACTAAATGGGCTGTGTGTTGTGCATGAGGAAAGGACAAGGAGTAGCAAAAGAAAGTAACTAAGAGCAGTTCCCATTATCAAATAGGCGAAGTAAAGCTATAACGGACTCTGTGTGTGCATGAAAGAATTAATGCAAAGGAGAAGAGAGACAACTAGGCAATGCCGAAGAATATGGGAGGGATGGCTGCGGTGCGTGTGTGGCAACGTTTATGCACAGATGAAGACAGGTGAAAATACATCAGCCTTTGCCACAAACTACCACATTGATTAAACAATCTAAGGACAATGAGGATGAATTGACAAAAGATATTGTGTGCAATTTTGAACTATACTAGGAGCTATAATCTTGAAAGGAAGAAGTTCCGGGTGGTAGATTAATATTTATTTGCTTTCACTTCTTATTCTAATCGTAACTCTCTACTTAATTGGCCTAGTTAATTTATGAAATCAAATCTAGATCAGTGAAATTGACAAGCAGTCATTGAGGAAGGATATTACAGTTTAAAAGCATGAAGGATAGCCGTATAAATGATATATATTCTGCTATTAAGCAAGTCACCATAAAGTGAATTACAATGAGCATAGATTGAATGTGTCAAAAATAATTTTATGCAACGTGCAAACTTTATGTTTCATGGTCATTCTTGGCAACATGACTCCACTCCTTTTCCCTCATTTTCTGGTCTAAATTCATTTAAAATATAAGCTTTTAGAGAACTAATTCATACTTTATTTTAAGTATCAGCACCTTTTTGGTGTGAATACACATCATCACAAACAAGTACTATAAAATCTTTGTAACTCATGGAAACACCATATATGCATCTTGCAACATTTAGCTTCCTGAAAAAATAGTCAAGAGGGTCAGCAAAAAGCCACAGCCATTTGTGGAATATTTCTAATGACAGTGCTTTCTATCCCTTTATCACTAAAATCTAGCTACACAGCAGTCAGAAAGAGAAAAAAAAAGATTTGACAGGAATACAATCTTTTATAAAGAATATAAAGAGAACGCAATAATATATTCATAAAGGCCATTCTGAAGTTTTCTAATTTAGAAGAATATAATTTTTCCTAAGGAAACAAGCCTTATGGCATTGCTCTGTCTATATAGTCGCTGGCCATAAGTTTGAACCTTCTGACTTGTTCACACCAAATATGAGAAAAGGGCAGGTATCTCGAAGAGACTTAGCTCCAATGAGTTTCATGAAAATAAATGCCTGTGTAAAGGAGAATGATTTAAATTCCTGCTGCCTCCAAAGGAAAAGCTCACAAGGCAAAGCTCAGTCATGTTATTGGACAGAGTCTCCAGACTCCACATGGGAGTAGGCCAAATATATCAGGCTTCATTAGCGTCATTGCTCCTGCAATTATTTATTTCCTTAACATTGTTCTCTCCACGGCAGCAGCTTATCAGTAAACAATTTGTATCTGCAAATATATTTCTTTCTCAGAAATGTATTTTGCTGATAAATAAAATCTCCCGTCCCAAACACCAGGTGACAAAGCCCTGGACTGAGCTGATTTTGTGAATATTCCCTCATGCAGAATCTCCTAATTTTCAAGACACATGATGATTACAGACATTAATAAATGCATGAATATGAAAAACATATCATTTTACATTCTGTCTTTGAAGAGAGCACAGGATTGCTTTTGAATCTGACACCGATTAGTAGCTCTCTTCAAAAATCCCCTTTGAATAATCAAATATCATTTTGGCTTGGCTGGATTTAAAAAGCTATCTGCAAGCATTGAGAAATTCTTTTCTAATGAGCCCTTTTATTCCTACGGGGAATTGCTGTTATCAATGTAACAAAAATCAATTTTGAGATATCTTCTAGTTATCACTACAATAAATAAAACTATTGTGTCTCCATGGTCCTAATCCTACAGCATGCTGGCATTACTGGGAGCTGTCCTGGGGAAAACTCCTAATGGTACAGCCCTTAACGAACTCAGAATTTGTGTACGGAAGGACACATTATCACATATTATCACATATTATCACAGTTATCACATATTCCAAGAAAGTAAGCTAGATTTCCACACAGAAATAAAAGAGAAAGCGAGTATTAGAGACCGAAATCACTGTCAGGCCTTATAATGATGCTTATGTGTCGTTATGATGTTTAATCTTATGGATGCGACAACATACTCTAGGAGCACCCATCAATGTCCACCAGAATTCTTTGTATGTTACCACTGAAGAACAGAAGTTTGTAAACTTCTGTGGCAAGTTCAAAAACTGCCTAAGAGCGCATGGATACTGGCACAGATTCTGCATTAACTATAGCTGCTGTGATCAGCCTGAATGAAATCTACTACTTGTGCTCCAGGAATTTCCCCAACTAAGTTCTAATACTTTCTGCTACGCATAAGAATAACATTTGCTGCAGAATGCTGTATTCTCTTCTTAAGCATTCAGACTCAACTTTTTCATTTTTGGCTCGCTAACTGAAGTCTGACCTACTCACCTGTTGGAGGTATGCCAAGATGAGACTAGCAAGGAGCAGACTGACCTGCTCAGAGGTCACCAGCACTTGAGCAGAAAGGGTGATCAGGCACTACACTTGAGCAAAAATCACACACCAGCTAACTTCCTGGGTGGGATTTACATGGATTAGCATAGATCAAAATTTTAGAAAGAGTGTCAACACGTCAAATTTTCTTTAAGAAAAGGCACGAAGTTCATCCAAACGTTCCAAGGGCTTTATTTAGCATAACACCTTCTGCTCTATGGCATACAAGGGCTATTACTGCCTCAAAAAAGGCATGTTCTGTCAGTTTATTCAAAAGAACTTTACTTTTGGAAGAATGTTCTTTTAGCTCAAACGTTCTTTATGAATCCTGTACCAGTTCGCCATTTCAAGGCTGGACATGTTTATTTCAGATGGGAAAAAGACATTTCATTGTCTCTTCTTCTAACCTCATGCAGTTCACATAGGTGAATTTTCCCCTCTATTTCTAGAGATTCTCATGAGATATTCTGGTTTCATAGTTCCCTTTTTCTCAACAGAATAAGATAGTGAGTTCCTAAAATAAGAATGTACACATCTCACAGGTAATTCAGTATTGAGTGATTCCTAGCAGATATAGGCCATAGTTTCAAAACTTTACTACTTACTAGCAGACATTTGTTGTTTGCATTCCATAGAGGCTTTCTTGTGTGAGTTTTCTGAAGGGTTACATTGTATTCCATTTGCAAACGATATTTGAGTGTATTGCATACTCCTTGTCAATGACAAGTATTCCACAAAATTGGATAAAACCTTTAAAAGTCTGAAAATCTCAAAAAGAAAATCACGGGACAGAAATTTCCAAATTTGTTACAAATCGAGGACAGAAAGCTGAATGCAAGAGAAGTTTTCCACCAAGAAAATTAAAACTCTACTATAACATTAACAGGGATGAAGCACTATGCAAAAAATAGCTAATATTGCCCTGCATGTTGTGGAATGATACAAACGTTTTACGAGTAATATTTTTTTCTCCTCGACTAGGCTTATACTCTAGTACTGTCCAGAGATGGCCTCACTTTTGCTTCTATTGTTACCTGAACAAAGGAAGTTTGAGGATAAGGATACTGCTGCTGCTAGCTTATAACATGATCTTCTGTCTTTTATGAGTTTATATCTCAACTTTTATGCTTTAAAAAGTACTTTTCTATATGTATTTAAATGTATTTTACACAAATTCAAATTCATTTAGTAAGCTTATCTGTCACAATAACGTCCTTTACAATGTTTCTTTCTTATATACTTTTTCTCTTATGTTTTCTTTATGCACAGATATATGTTTATATGCTTATTTATTTATTTATTCCATTTTTCAGCCTTTCACAAATAAAATGTATTCTGCTGGTTTTCATAAAAGCTTTTGTAAATGCTCTTGGCTCTAAGTCAGCTATTCTGTTGATGTTTTTATGTATTTAAATATTTTACATCACTTGGCATCATCAAGTAAACCTGTAAAAGACTCATCAAATAAGTAACAGGGGCACAGTCAGATGACGTAATCCAACAATACGACCTCATTCCAGTGTCAAGATAATGTTAAAGCTCTTCTTAACATCTCTGCAATAGTTAGAGCTGAGCTAGGTCCTCTTTTAATCTTACCTTTCCACAACCACAGTTTCAACATTTTTACGATATTTAAGGCAGGGATTTCCTTTTTTAAGTCTAATTCAAGTCTTTTTTGTCAGGCACTTTGTTTATTTTGTGGGTATGATGATTTATCGCACCCTGCTTACTCTCTTGGGAAAAATCAGAGACAACAAAGACAACTTTGAGAGATTTTGACTTTTGGAGACCACAGAAAATCATTAATTTTAAATCTAAAGACTACTTATTGATTCTAATGCCTGATAAGCATTCACCACATGCTTTAGGTTTGCTTATATTAACACAATCGCTATGCGAACTTACAAAGGACGTTTTCCATGCTCTAGTCTATGTTCTATTCAACACTTTGAATGAGTAAACAAATATATGGGGGAGAAGGCCTGAAAAGCCATACAATCTCCACCAAAGTGGGCTACAAGTGAATATACAGTTTCTATGCTTAAGACTATTAGCTGCAGTTGAAAAATCCATCACATAATGTTTTATAAAGATCATGATGTTCCTCTTTCCTGCCAGCTGCCTCCTATAGTCAAGGAGCAGCACAACCACACTAACAGTGATAACTTCCTTTAGCACTTGTCTGCACTGAAGCTTATTTTAAAAAGAAGATACAGGGAATAGGATATGTAACTAAAAACACAGCATTAACTCTAACTGTACAGCAGTCACTTCTTCCAAAGATTTCCATTCCTACGTGCTTACCACAATAAACAAGCTAATGAAACATGCGCAATGAATACCTTTTAAAGTTGTGAGCATACCTTTGTCAACAGCATCTAACGGCCAATGACTTCCTACCACTT
Organism: Struthio camelus; assembly: GCF_040807025.1. Taxonomy (NCBI): domain Eukaryota; kingdom Metazoa; phylum Chordata; class Aves; order Struthioniformes; family Struthionidae; genus Struthio; species Struthio camelus. The sequence goes on along the minus strand of NC_090946.1, from coordinate 54,532,856 downwards.
GTCTACCTTTAGACATTTTACCAGGTGCAACAGAAATCTACACTGTGAGATTCAGAATTCTTCAACTTAAAGAAGAGGACTCGACCCATTTCTTCTCAGCCTTCTCCCTTCATCTTACCAGGACTTATGGTACTTTTCTGAAGCAACGAGGGGAGCTTTCCTTTCTTACAGGGTAACACATCAACAAGCTGTCTTTCTTTCAGGTTTGTCATGTAAGCATGCACACCCACAGAGGATATGAACACCTCATTAGGACGAAAGACTCAATCCTACTGACACAATGTAGCCTTATCTGTTCTCTCTCACACATCTTTCCTATTTACGCTCTCAGGGATCACATAGCAAGAAGTAATGAGCTCAACTACTGCAAAGTACCTTCCTAGACATATGCTTATAACTAACTCTTAAAAAAATAAAATGCAAGAATTGCAGATGCTAAAGTGGAAATACCGTTTAGTATCATCTTATTTGCAGGATCAGCCAGAAATAGTGACCAGATGGCTCCTACACGCACAGGAACATTTTAAATAAGGAGAAGGAGGAGTTCTAAGAAGTGATCAGTCCTCTGGACCTCACATTCCACCTGAATGGTCAATGCAGGTGGAGAAAGAGGCAGAGAAAGTGTTCTTCTCATTTTCTCAATACTCCTGATGCAGTGGACAGTAAGGCTTAGAGTCTTCTCTCTCCCCTTCCTCACTCGAGACAGGAACGAATGGATTGATCACCCAGTGCTGGACCAACCAAATTCCTTGAGCAGATTAAAGTACTGTTGATTTGAGGGGGGGGGGGGGGAAATCACTTTGCCAAAAGAACTGGCAATTTAAAACTGTAAACCTTGATCTAGCCCCAAAACACACAGATGGCAGAGCTGAATAGTTATTGTTGTCCTTCATATTTTGCCATCTTTGTGTTTTTAACACTTTTAACACTTACTAATGAGTCAACAAGCAGTACTGTTGGGTGCAACTAGTAGATTCCTGGGATCTTTTTCTTGACTAGCATATGCCAGGAACCATGCAGGGTTTCAGATCTCTGAAGACATGAGGTTACCAATTTTCTAAAAATAAATCTGAATAATCTGTATTTTGCAATTAATAGATACTATAAAGAAACAACTAAATACAGAGGGCATTTTCTGATCCTTTGATAAATACTTATGTACAGAAATATGTACGCACAAACATATATACATATATGGGAGAAAACTTGAACCATAAATCATCTGAAATAGAGATTCGCCTTGATACTCTAGCTCAGCAAGAAGAAAGTTTAGCAGAAAGAACATTTAGCATTTTTCAGCAAAGGATTTTTCTACTAACACCGAAAGCAATCTACCTGCTACCTCCTTTTCCTCTTTTATAAAGAGTTTAATAATCATTGCTCATTTAAACCATGGGATTCTTATGCAAAGAAGGCTAACACCATCTTCCTAAATATAAAAATGGAAATAATAAAGCACGGAAAACTTAAAGATATTTACCTAGGTTCACAGAAGTTTTCTCTCTGTAGCAGACCTGAGAATAAAACTCAGTTATCCAGATTCCTTGTTCACAGTTTTATTCTGCATTTATCCTACTCTAAAGTGTCTGATGTTATTCCTCCTCCATCCTCCATGTACTTTTAGAACACATTTTATTGATAATACTCTTCCACTCGTAGCCACTTTACAAGCAAAGAATCAGCCATGGTTCAGAGGCCAAGGAGAGGACAGGAATGGAGTAGATTCCAGTGCAGGAATTTATTTGAAATCTTGCAGAGTATTTGCAACTTCAGACTCCATATATTACAAATGAGTTTAGAGAAAATAAGTTGCTGTCTCCCAGCCTTTCAAAAACAATATTCACTGTCCTGCTTCCAAGTGCCTGGGTTCAGATTTTCAAAGCTGTTTAGGCACCTCTCTCATCTTTAAATGAAATGCAATCACCCAACCCCTGTCGTTTCTGTGTAGATGTGTTCTCTAGCAGGCATATCACTTAAATCTTTTCTATAGTTGCCGAGTTAAAAAAAACACTCCTCCCCCCCCCGTGGCTTATGATAAAACCAAGATCACTACTGTCCTTATGCGATTTTTAATTGCCACTAGACACACGACAGTTTAGAGTTGCAGGGAATCAGCTTTGCTAATACATTAGAATCTGCAAAGCTCCTTCCTTCCTGCTTGCTGATCAGAAACATCCCTTCTTGAAACAGATTTAATCAGAAGAAAACACTGAAATAGAAAGTTAAATATTGCCTCTATTATTTTCTAATGTCATCCTTCACAGAGTTAAGCAGCCACTAAATGCTGATAATTTTCCTGATGTGACTCTTACTGCTTAAAGAGTCTATCCTGTTTTAAAATGTCATGCATGTTGCTATTCCTACAGTTTTAGCATTTGTCAACAAATCAACTACCTGCTTAGCAGCCCTCATGAGGGATTTAAAATAGCCGCCATGAAAATCCTGTGCATTTACTATTTTTATAACAAACTTGATTGTCACCTATGATATTTCAAAGATCACTCCTCATATAGACATCATGCTGGAAATTAGATGCAGGGCTTTGCTTTCCATGGAACATTATGCAGAGGCACTCTGGCTAATAAATCTTTGCAGCTAATGCATTCCAGATGGAAGCCATGTCTCACAGATTTAACCTTCCTAAACCCTTCCAAAAATTCCTCCCATCAAAAGCTCTCTGAATGAGATATGTTTGATTGAAATAGGATCATCAATACATGCCATCTAAGTAATAGTACAGATGATTACTGCCTGCAGAAAATTGCCACTTCCCTTCACACAAAGGTATTGTTTTTGGACAACCATGGGGCATGAAGATGGCCCTAATGCATTTTACTAGATAGTTTAAATGTTTTTCCTGAACTCTTAATGCTATTAACAGATGCTATAAAGAAAACATCCACTTCTGTCTCTTTAACTTTTGTACATGCATAACAAACACTGCTAAAAAGAGGGATCAAGTCTTTCACAGAAGCCACTAATTAACATCACTGTTTAATCATGTCACTGCGTTTAGCCAGTCTACATCATTAGTTTATGTCAGACAGAAGCAGTGAAACATCTAAACACCTACACGCAGATCCTCACAAAATCAGTCATGTGAAGTGGTAAGGTCAGTGTTAGACAAGACTGCAGCTACACTCTAATATTTAGAAACCTTTACAAATCACCTTGCTAACAGGCTAAGGTAGAACTATGTTAGAACCCCTAGCATTCCTCGTAAGGTAATTTCTCAGAGACAACTCAAAGGTAGAGCAATATTTTAATCTCAGCTCTGACTCACGCAGAATAACCTGAAGTTGTAGCCAGTTATCCATGTTTCACTATTGTCAATGATCAAATGGCAGACTGCTCTATATTGCTTTTATAGTTGAACTTCCGAACTCTACAGTCCTTGGTTTGAAGAAAGCAATTTATTAATTAAATATAAAACACAAGGGCTCCAAAACTCACAGCAGGATCTGTGAAAGCTCATACGAAAAAATCTAAGGTACCAAAGCTTCTATAAAAGAGAAATTTTAGATGAATTTTGTGTAAGCTAGAATTACATTCCTTATACAAAACCACTTCTGGTATGTGCAGTTACAGTACAAGGTTGGCTCATAAAAGTGAGAGACAAGTACAGAAACAATTCTAAATCAAACTGTGTAATTATCTTCTTTATGTTAAACCTTTAAAATTCTTAAGAGCCCTGTTCCAATGTATGGTTCACTTTGATCCACGGGGTTGTAATCTTCCCTTGGAAGTTGATCACACCCAAATGTCGTTTGCAAGCTTTCAGATGAGAGTGTAACAATAGACCCCTAACTGCGGAGACTGAGAAGAGATCAAGCACTCTTCAACTTGGAAAGCAGCAGGAGCTTTGCACACAGGCAGACACCTGGGCAAGGTTAGCCGTGCTGCAGAACCAAACCACTTCATTCACAAATAACCTGTTATACTCATGTGTTTGAAAGATAATAAGCAACGACCAATGCTGAAGATCATTTCATTTAGTTAGTGTCCTCGACCAAAGGAGAAAGTCAATGTTGGATACATATTTTTATATCAAGGAACCACGCCTACCTGAACTTAATAAGAAGCAGAGGGGAAGCTTAATAGGAAGTGGAATACATTTCCTTTTATTGAAGGCAAGTGCTTCTTACTGCCTTAGTCAGACATAATGTCACTTTGCAGAATGTGACTCGTCTTTTTACTTATTCTATCAATCTGAGTCAGCTTCAGCGAAATGGCGCTTCAAAAAGGCAGCAAAAGAAAGCATTTGTCTGCTTTTGGAGAGGCTCCTTTCAAATGAGATTAGAAAGTTTGGGTCCATTTTTTCATGTCTAATCCTATTATGCTCACTAATGAACTCAGTTTGCCTCAGTGGTTAAAATAAAAGCTAGTGGTTGTGTCCTAAAAGGCACAGATCCTCCTTCAGAAGAATATATTAAACTGCACAGCTCAATAGTACACATTTGTACCATCCAAAGGAGAATTTTCTAAGATATCCTGCCGACTGCACTGTACAGCACACGTATCGAACAGTTTTAATTGAATGAGAAGACATTCAGCTAATACAGATCTTTGCTACAGCTGAAGCCAAATAAAAGGGGTAAAAGGACAACACTATTATTAAGATAAGACAATCAGATTTTTAGATAAAACTTTTTCTTCAGAAGAGTAACTTCCGTAAAAAATCAGAAACTGTAGATACTAAGCTCACACTCGCAAAAGACCTTTGCTTTTGTGGTATTAAAGCATTAAGTGGCTTTGAAATACATACTATACTGAAGTTTGGTCTAGAATGTAGTTCATTTTTATCACCATGTCAGTACACTCTCAACAAAAACATTTCTAACTCCAACCACCTCAGTCATAATCATGCGGTCAAATGCAGAGTACCCACAGCAGTTTACAAAAACGTATGAAATAGCCAAGAGTACGGCTCTGGTAACATGCAGATATGGAAAACTGTTTTAAAAGTTTCCCTTGTATCAGGAAAATATTAATTCTTCTCTTCAGCATAGAGCAATATTTTCACTAATATCTAAGGAACACCTAACAACTAGTTACATATTGGTCTGATGTCATATTTTACCCCACATAAGCCACAGCATTTTTAGCATTTTGCTACAAAACATGAAGGTCTATTTAAATGGGAAAAGGAGCTGTGCTTATTGCCCCTTTACTGAAAAGACAAGTAGAACAGGCTGTTCCTTCTAATGAATGTCTCACTTAGCTATAGAAAGCGATCAAGAAAAGCCTTGTATGAGACTAGATGTAGAGGTTAGCTGGACCTCTTGACTATCTCAAGAGCGCTTAGGAATCCATCACCGTAGCACCTGAGTTGTAAACTTGAGAGAGAAGGGAGAGATCACATATTGCAGGCTCCACATTCTAATTAATTGCTAAGGATCTGCTGAGAGACCAGCGACACTGGACCCATGTAGAACTACTTTTGTACGAAGAAGCAAACAGACCGCTTCAAACACGGATGTATTCCGGGGCTAGTTTCTTTCTGATTTTTTTTTTCTTTCTTTTCTTCACCTCCTCTTTTGTCATGGGATCAAAAAAGTTCTAGATTCTTTCCCCTTCCTCGAAGAGCACCACCATGAAGGCCTCTGCTTCATGGGGGTGGTTCTGGGGGGTCTGCAGTAAGGACTCACACCAAAATTAAAACATGCTTGAGTATTTTTCTCTATTAAATTTTATACACCTAATTTAAGTCAAATTGTTTCATAGCTTCTACATATGCACTGTCTGTGACAGTAAAGTTCAAATACTGCAGTCTCACAAGTAGCATCTTTTCTATATGTGAAACCTCACGCCTAATTTTCTAGATTTCTTTTCTCCCTAGGCATAGCATACAGGCCATAGAAATCAGAAACACTCTGGAAACAGGCTGTGAAACAGACTGTATTATGTTCTGCCAAATAACAACACGAAGGATTATATCCATTGTCATCATTATACTTTTGGTTTAAATTAGTTTCTCTCATAATCTGTATGCGCAGTGTTTAGGTTCAAAGTCACATGGTTTCTTGACCACCTCCCTTTTCAAAGCGCACTGTATTTTCATGTTAGGAAGAAAGAGAAGTTTGCAATGACAGGACTGGTTCTCCTGGGAGAGTAAAATAAAAGTGTTGAGGGAACTCCTGAATGATCGCTGCTGTGCTGACAGACAGCCAACCATATCAAATAACCTGACCCACTAAGATATTGCTAAGTAGATCACTTTCAATTCAGTTACAGAGAGATTCAGCATCCCATATGGGAAAGTATCTGATTTAGGCTCAGAAATTTAAAAAGGGGCACAGATTCTCGGATGCATGAGAAAGGAAGGGACTGTTGCCTAAAATCAGAAGGACCTTTGAGACAGATGATCTGTCCTGTTTAAAAGTAGATTTCCAAGATCTAACTTGCAAGAAAGAAAGAGGTTAGAAAATGTGGTGTTGTATATACAAAACCTGTAAAGCTATACTTAGATCACAGAAGAAATTCTTTGTATCCATTTTGTAAATTGTGCACCCATGACAAACTACCTACTACCTACAGTGTAAAAATGCTTTGAGAGAGATTCAGCAGCACAGTGAAGGTCAAATAGCTTACAATTGATTTTCAATTTGGAAAGAAGATTATTACTTGCATTTTTTAAATGGTAAATTGTACCGGAAGATGGCAAAATGTAGATTTTGGTCTTATACATCAGGTTTCCAAAAGGTCTCTGTCCCTCCAACCCTTATCCAGTTCATTAAGAACCACATTTCTTAAACAGCTCACACTCAATACACCAAGCTCTACTGAAAATCCATCCACCTACTTTGATGCTTAAATGAAAAATGAGCTTCTCAAAAAAGTTACTTCATTCTGCTAAAACTTTTAAGCTGATGAATGAGAAGGATACGTAACGTAAGGAAAGAGCTGCAGTAAGTCAGACCAAAGGTCCATCTAAGCCTCCACTCCTTGATAGTAGCGGAAGAGCAAACACACAGGAAGGAGGGTAAAGCTCACACATTTTCTGAATTCTCTCCTTAATAATTGTGGCTCAGGTACCTCCTGCGTTAGACAAGGTGTCTGCTCTTTGAAAAGAGCCAGCATCATCAGCAACACATAGGAAGAATGGTCAAAATGCAGAAAATAGGAAACCTACTTATCTTCAAATAGATGGTGCAGGGATGCATCAGTATGGTTAAATGATACATAGTTCAGCTCCTGGTTGCCTCACAGTTACACTGACAGTCACATTCGTGATGAAGTTGACTATATTAAAAAAAATTGTCAAATATTCGTGGTCCTGTTCTGGATGCAGGATACTTACAACAGCAACATCAATAAACTTTAACTCCCTGTCCTTCTCTCCGTGACTGAGATAGACTGCCAGCTTCCTTGCTCACATACCCTGATTAGTGTGATGTGAGGTCACTACCCAGATTAGTTCTCTCATTTACTGTCTTTCCGTTGGTATCTCTCTGCTGCCAACAAATAAGTGAGAACTTCTAGGGTGACATGGATCACACTTGCTCTTCTCGTGAGAGCAGGTGCTCAGGAAGTCAGAGCATAGCAGTCACAACATCAATTTTTATTTCTTTATTTTTATTGCAGAAGTTAGTACCCTTTTTGGCCATAATCAGAACAGACTTCTCAGTTTGCAGAGATAGACTGGCAACTGTGCTTACTACAGGAAGGATCTCTAAGCAGAATCACGTGGACTGTGATTTCCAAAAACAATTTGTGATATGCTAGTGCCTGAAGCAGGACTTGGGGAAAAAAGCAACCACTGAGGCATAAAAGTGCAATTAAGTCTAAACGAATGGGAGTTCTTTTTCCTAGGCCTTGCCAGACTACAACATATTTCTGACTGCAATCTAATACTTACATTTCTGTAAAATATTTTTTTGTATGTACCAACTCAATAATCAGCTAGTTCTGTACATGCATGTTAAAATCAGCAACTACATGCTTTAAGATATGAAATAATTGCTTTGTGAGATAAAACTGAACACAGCAGGTCTCACCTCCTTCAAAAAAAAAAAAAAAAGATCAAGAGGGAACAGGATAGGACTGTACAAATTCACAAGTAGTATGGAAAAGATAAAAAGGGTGTTCCTTATTTCCTCCCTTCTCCTCCCCACAAAAAGACTCTTAGAGGCAACCAGTGAAGTCAAATGGCAAACGGAAGCATGTTTAAACAAAAGGAATTGTTTTTTCTTGCCACGGAAGGTTGGCAAATTGACAAATTTGACAGCAATTAAACAAACTCAATAAAGAAAAGTCCAAAAAAGAGTATTTAAAAGAAAAGTGTGGGCACCACCTTTGGCTCAGAAAATCCTTAAAATGCAGACTGACAAAGCCAGGAGAAAAATGTTATTATATGCTTGCTTTATTCTAACATTTTTTCCCACGTACTTCCCAGTGGCCGCTGCCAGACATGGAACGCTAGACTAGGTGGCTCCTTTGTCTTAGCCATTAGGACCTCTCATTTGCTTTTTCACAAATCTGGACTATCAGTAGCTCAGTGTGTGTGGCAAAGGTGATTCCTGTATTACTTGGGTCTGGATACAAAAGGCTGTACATACAGTTGTCACATTATCAGAAACTGACCACATACTTGTTAATGCTGTGGGGCAATTTTATTTGACAATTCCCAAAAGTTACTTTAAAGATCAAAGGAAGCATCATACAGGGTGCACCTTACTATTCATTGGGTGCACCTTACTATTCATTCAAACTTCTGCATCTATACAAATGTTAGCACACTGTTACAAGGAACCTACTATGCTGTAGTATACTATGACATGTTTTTTTGATTACTGTAGCTTGGCATTCTGTTTCTGATGGATGAGGAATTCCTTTTTAACTTCTTTAATATTAAATTTTCTGGTTATAGGAAAGCAGATGATTTGAAGCCCGCACCTGCCCACATTTGTAAAAAATAATTAAACTATTGTCTGTATTTCACTGCTCTTAAATGTCAGGAAAAGTGTTCTGGAAGAGAGTGGAGTTCTGACGACTCAAGGAAAAGAAGAAGAAAAGAATGAAAAAAAGAGAAAGAATGCAGCATAAGATCCTGCGCCCTGCTTTAGACAGTAGGTGACATGAATATGATCTCTGGGCTCTGTCCTTGGCTTACTGGACTACAAGTCCTAAGAAGCAGCAGTACAAAAACTGTCTTATCCAAAGTCAGTTGAGATCAAAGACAGTATTTTCATTAATTTCAGTGGGTTTGGATTGGACCCTTAACCCTTATGAAGAAACTGCTTGTAATGTCACTCAGCATCAACTCCGTGACCATTCTAGGAGCCACACTGACAAATTCATAATGGAGTCCAATCTAGTTTCTTAGCTGAAAAAAATTACTGTAATGCTCATAAAATTGCTGGCAGGCAAAAGAGAGTAGTAGTAGTAGTAGAGTGAGTGAGCAGCAATTGCGTGTGTGTGTGTTTGTGTGCACATTGCTGCTAACCAAAAGGACAAACAGCAGCAGCAAAAGCATTTTTTATCAAAAATTGTGGAATCAGAATGGTGCATTTGTATGTTATTTGACTCATCTGGCAGCTAACAAACCAACTTGACAAAGAAGATTTTCCTTTAAGTTTTAGATACAAATATTTGAAAAACACAAAAGTATCAAATGTACAAATAAATCCCAGCCAAAACAAAAAAAATATTCTATACAGTGTGACTGCTGTAAAACACTTTATTTTTAAATTTTTATTTATAATTTAAGCTACTCTGGAGCTATTAATACCTTTTGACACCTGACTTTAGTGACTTAACTGAATGTAGTTAATGCTCTCAGTCAGCTTTGTAGAAGGGAAACACACCACCCAAAACCACAGCTATATTCTCACCACTGGAAATGGTTACTGCAGGCAGGAGTACGGGGTGTTTTGTGGAAGCCTTAGAAGACCAGGTTAAGAGCGTAATAGAGAACTTTAGTAACTTTAGTAGATTCCAGTTGGCAGCTTCATGGACTTTTGTTATTTTCATATAGGCTTATATAAAGTAAAATTTAGAATTGCGATCACTTCATAACCTGAAGAATTTCTTAAATTTGCCAGATTAGGGATCTATTGAAAAGTTCTTTCTTGGAGATGGACACTCAGAGAAGATACAGTTATTCCAGCTTCTCTGAAAAAATACAATAGTGTACATATTGAACTTCTCTCGACCTTGTCATTTCCGGTTTGTAATTATTACTGATTAGCTATCTCCTGCCACAGTTCGAGTCACATTGACATTTTCTGGAAAGGAGAAGAGAGAAACCCTGCAATAACTTTATGTTCCTAACGAGAAGTTGGGGCCTACACACAACACGTGTCGGTGTTCAGTTCCTGCTTACAAGTCTGTTGCAGCACTACTCAAGATTTCCTCTCCTCTTACATGCTCAATTTACCACTAATGTTAGAAACAGCTCAAGTACTTTCATCCCTAATGCTACTCTGCCAACATGTAACAAAGAGGCTAAAAGAAAAAAAAGGTTTTAAAACCGTAGACTAAGGCTTTCCTTGAAATGATGTACCTTTAGATCTACAAGGCACTTATTTATCATCTTCTGAAGGGTCCTCCCCCTCCCCACACTGCCCAGCCCTGAGATACCTACTTTCCAAACCAATAAAAAATGATTCTGTGAATCTACCAATCTATTACTAACGTAAACTTCAATTTTCTTTAACTCTATATTACATGTATTTATTTATTTTTCTGCAATATTTGCATATTGCTTATAACAAAATTAACAGCCCTACTAATAAAACCACCATGTGGCAACAATGAACAAATTAAACATCAAGCTAATTTTGAAGCACAGAGAAGAAATGACACAGACTTAAACCACTGAGATAATACATGCAATATAGAAAAATAAAAGGAATGGCACAGAATATCCTTAGTGCATTTAATATCATGTAATGTTCTAAATCAATTATTTCGTTGAACAATTCACTACTAACATTATCTATAATATTAGTTTAGTAAAAATATATGTTTCATTTTATGCTGAAGTGCTGCAAAACATGTTTTCTGTTAAACCATTTATATAAGAAACCATTTACATGAGAAAACAAAATACCTTTTACAGATATTTTTTCCTGAGTTGCTTATGTTTTCTTTAACTACAAAGTAACTTCTGGGTAATAGCAAACCTATCCTATATAATTATATACAGGTTTAGATGTGGGGGGGGGGGGGGGGGGGGGGGAACGCATGTGCACACACAAGCACTAGATTTCAAGCCAGACTGTCCAGCAGAGGGCTCCTTTGAAACAGGATGCGAAAAAGCAAGTAAAATTCTTTCAATGTATAGACAACATGGAGATTATAGAAGCAGCATATATGCTAAGGTTGCCAATTATTTTAGAAACCCACCAACATTTAAGTAGTGCATTGGCATGATAATTTCAAGTCCTTTTTAGAGAACGAAATGCTTTCGTTAAACCTGTTGGATGAAAATGGGGCAATAAAGAAACTAATTTTCTTTTGAAAACACTGTAATCCTCACATTTTCTGTTATTAACGCAATGTCTTAAGGTAATTAAGGCATTAAGAAGGATGTACTTTTAACTGTACTTTTATTTTTAGCAAACATCTGTATACAGCAACAAGTAGAATTGAAGAAATACTATCCGATTATTGCTTAGGCACTTACTATACACAATAATGCACTCAGAGAGGAGCGGCACTTCACAAATTTTTACTGTTCTTTCATGAAAAACACAGAAGCACAGAACTGGAAGGTAGCACTGATCATCACATCTCCTTCTGGCCCACACATTCATACACTTAATCAACCTCCATTTTGTGGTAATATACCGATAGTGCTTGCCCACAAAACTCTTTCGATTTGCCTTCCAAAGTTACAAAACGCTACTGTGACATTATCAGTGCTCTCTACATTTTTTTACAGTTCATATTGTGTCATCCCTACTTATGGTAACTTCTTCCTTGGGCGTTCCCAAGAAATACTGTAATCACAATTTCAGTTATAAAGAATGCAGAAGGAAAGTACTAAGAAAGAGTTAAGTTATACCGGTCTTTCATATTAATAGAAGATTAAAGCATCAATACATCAATGGGTGAAATGTGTATGACAAATTTACACAATCCAATTTTTTTTTCTGCTTCTCTATATGTCTAATATATGTCTATATTTTTTCAGACTTGGTATTGCTACAAAAAAATACAAATGGAAAGAAACGAATCTGAAGTCAGTTATGCTTCAAAGTCCCACCAGGTAATCAGAATATTAAAGTGTTAAAGAAGGTCACACGTCAATGAACTGTAAAAATACAAGCCATTCTCTGTTTCTTACGTTATATAAATGTTTCAAATTTTCAGAAGTCCACGAGATGCTGACCTATAGGGGAATGGGGCAAGGAAAAGGTGGGAGAACCTAAAGAGGGATACTATATAGGGTACAGCTGAATATGCCTCCAATTCCATTCAGTATTGTCAAAATGTCCATTGGCATTTGTTAGAAATACCAGAAAGGAGTCAACATAAAACATGACTCTCTTTTTTTTATACGTGCTGACCAGACTGATTCTACTTGCCTCACTGCTAATGACAAAAATTCCCACTGACTGCCATGGTGCAGGATCAGGATCCAGTAGCTTCCTTTGCAGACAATCCCAAAAAGCTGTTAGAGAAAGATCTGTAGCATTTAAGCCCACAAGTTAAGAAACCTATATAAAATAAGGACCATGAGCAACCTTGCATGGAGCTGGACTGCATGAGGCAGACAGCATAATTTGTGAGTGAACACCATGCAGAGCTGTTTCTTCTGGAGTCACAGAACCTAGAAGCGGGAAGCTTTTTTTTATCCATTTTGCTACTGCTTAACGGTTAACAGGACAGAAGAGGCTGCCGCTTAGCTCTCAAGAGACCAGCTGGGGAGGGGGGAATCTGGCTACCCTGCTGGTCTGTGTGTATTCTGTCCCGCAGGATTTTGACCTGTGCACATTCCTGCACTACAGGATCCATCTGCTATGATCTGTGCCCCTTGCCAACCTTGCCCCACGCAGCCATAGCCAAAGCTGAAGCTCTTCTTTGAACAGGATATAATTTTTTTAAACTTAGAAAACAACTGTGTTGTAATAAGTGCTTCGCACTTACCAGTGAAAATGAAAGAATGTGGAAAGTAAACTTTCGTCTTTACTACAGACTTAGAAATTGCATAAATATATTTCCTTCCATATGAATACCACATTCTGGTATTTATGTTGCCACTAGCCAGACAACATTTGCTAATAGCAGCTACTCTTAATACAGCATATCAAACCGCTTAACCCCTTGGCTTGCCGGGCAGTTAGGAGCTCCTACTGTGATGTTTTTGTTCGCACATATGTGCCAGTAAAGGCTGTCACGCTCCTCATTAAATAAACAGACATACATGCCAATTAATAATTTAATTTACAGAGAGAATCTTGACATGGAGCTAGGAGGTGAATTGCTATCACCTCCTGAACTGTTTCATCTTAAAATACCAAGCGATCAGATTTTAGTCCCATCTCCAAAGTTATGCCACTGTAATGACATCAGCATGTTGGCAGATCATTAGCTTTGTATTTTACTGTCATGCTGAAAATTGTCTATAGGTACTATGAATAAAGCCATAGTTCCTTAAAATAAAGCCATACCTTTCAATTTGGCGGGTACCCCATTTTTCAGTGTTCTAAATTCTGGCAGGATTCTGTGTAACATCTGTATTTGGAACATGATTAACTTTATACCTTTTTGTATTCAGAAGAATATAATTGCTTTAATATTCCAAAAACAACATTCTATTGTTACTATTTTAAAAAAGCAGGTTTCTCCCTTTAAATATGCACCTGAATATGTAAATATGCTTTCATTGTTCTGTTCTTTGCCAGCAGCATAGAAAATTTCTGACATTTGGTTTGGGAAGAGTCCCTTGAAATTCAAACGGTTCTTTCGAAAGGGACAGATATCTCTTCTTGATGCAAACAGTTGGCTAACAGCATCAAAATTATTTCTCCATGAAAAGCAGATACACAAACAGTTCTAATGGAAATATCTGGATCATTTCCTCACTTGTAATTTGGGCATAACGTTGCCAAGTCTTCCTGCATAACATTGCTGTTATCTAGCCTTTCTTCCTCCTCTACTCAAGCAGAACTTTGTCAAGGCTCCTCCCATCACCACGTGTCTTGGCTTCTGTCATCATCTCTTTTACAGTCCTGCAAACAACATCTACCTTGTGCATTTATTCAAAATGCTATCAAAATTATGCATTTTCTGGGTCATTGCCTCTAATGTCATGATTACTGCCACTTTCTCTCTGTTACCCTTTTCTTGCTATATTGGGCACAAGATACTTTTCCAGGTACTATCTTGCCTTCCTATTCTCTCTTACTTCATATTGGACTGCGGCCTTTCTGCTCCTCTTCCACAAATCATAGCACTTTTCATACTTCAAAACTCTCCTGCAAAAAATTTATGCCATCTTACTTTAAACAAAACAGAAGCTTTCCACAGGCATCTGCAATGCCATCTTCCATCTTTACTTCAAATTCCTGCTTGAAAGTCTCCTCTACTGTAATGAAGTTACAATGAAATCCACAATAGATAGTTGAATGTTTCACTGAAATCTAAACAGAAGAGATTTATGCAATAAAAATTTTTGCCTAAGATTGTTAGGAGGAGACAGCTTCTCAAGAAATTCCAGGGAGTAATCCCACTGAACTATTACAGATCACTGATGTTGGCTATGGGTGCATGATTCCAAGCAGCACATTTCTTATCATGATATAAATACTGTATTGATACTAAAGAAGTATAAATTTGCAATGATACTGCACTCCTTTCCCTTTCATCTCCTATCTTTTGTCTTGCTAGTGTAGTTCTGCAGAAATGAAAATTGTGAACTATGCATGACTGCAAACCTTGTATCCATGTAAGAGAACTACACCTCTTGATTTCAACTAATCTTTTGATTGGCAAGGTCTGTAGGTTTGCCTTCCTTAGGCAAAACTGTATTGATAACATAAGACTTCTCAGTACGAAAAATCTAGAACAGTATCCATGAATCTGTCACCTTTTCTGTCCTAGTGTTCTCTTCATTCTCTGTAATCATCAGCAATGACGGGCAAGCAGCAAGGTTTCCTACTGAAAAGCCAAAGATATAAAGGGACATTCACCATTCCTGTCTGCTCCCTCCAGTTCTCGATGACTACTGTTGCTTGTAACAGATTTACCCCATGTAATGCTCATAATGTTCTTGCCTTTCTGGATTCTGTCTCCATACTAGCACTCCTATGGTTGCCACTACTAAAACTAGCAGCTGCGGTGATTTTATAGTGAGATTAGCCTCGTGTAAAAATGAAGCACTGCACTCAGGGATATATCAGTATCAACATGTAGCCTCTTAGTGTATTCAAGAATTTGCACGTCAAATTTTAATGTATTTTTTAATACAGAAGAAAATGGACTCGTAGTGCATTGGCTTTTCAAAGCACATCGAGGATGATTAAGACCCCAGAACAAAAAAGCATGTTTTTTTACATTTTCACAGCACATAATCCTTTAATAAGAAATGTGATAAAAGCTAGAAACATCTGCAAATTCCAGTGATAATATAAAAGTTATTTTAAATACCAAATTCTGCCCTCAGTTACATCCAAAGAAAATCAGATCAGATTATAGTTGCGCGTAAGAACTGTGTATTGCCCGTTACAAAAGCAATTCCCTTCTGCTCCAGTGAGATGTTCAGTTTTGTTATGAAGAAGTGAATTTAGAAGAGAAGCACTACTTGCTCATTTTCTGTATAGTGTCTGATTTTACCAACAAAGTAATGTAACATGGAAGTGCGATTATTTAAACCAGCACTTGACTACACAGAGGGCTGTTCAATGCACTGCTCTTGCCAGGCTTGTCACAATGACTGACACTTTCTAATATTGAACTGGAAATAATATGGATATTTAATACTGCAGAGTTTACATCAAGTAGAAGAAAAGTGTTATTGTTTATCAGCAATCTACTTCTGATGATACATATCTGTATAGACATAATTATTGCTGAATGATGAAATGTGATTATCAAATAATGGAATAAACACATTTGTACAATATTTGCAGTCCTTCCTATCAGGAGGTTTAAAAATCTTGTAAAGCCCAGTTCTTAAACATTTTCTATGCTTTCACTTGAATTTTGACTAAAATTTACCTTTTAGATCTGTTATGACACTCATGAATTTTTTACAATATCCATCTGTGCATTGCAATCTCTATTCTCCATTGCTCCACATTGTTTTGGCTAACTAACAGGCCCATATGTTGCCTTAATGTATTTCTGCACAATGTTTGTGCTTTTGGAAAAGGAAAAAAAAAAACCACAGGGAAAAACCACAGGTCTAAATAAGCTATAAGGAGCATCCACATACAGTTAGACTGTCTTTACTGAGTCTGGAGACATTATGATTCTGCTGCGACAAGCAGCATTTGTCTTCATTTTGTCTGACTGTCCTCATGTGTTATTATTAGTGGCTGTCAGGCAGCAGCAGAAAAAAAATAGCATCACTTGACTAAGAAGTTGAATGCATAAATGCAATAACTACACATTGGTAGCTGAGGGAGGATGTCTGTTAAGATAGTCTAAATGCAAAAAACCTTCCTATAATTACATTTAAAAGAGGAAAAAAACCCACATATCTGGCAAAACATAAGCAGCCCTCCTCCCTTCTGCTTGCATAGCTAAATTAGGAACTAATTATAAATACAACTTAGCAGCATCTAAAGAAGTTGCTTTGAGAACATCCTTTCGGAATGTCAGCTTAGTTTAATGGTAAGAAAACAAATATGTTAGAACATTCATATCCAGTCATATTTTTCTGATAACGTTGATAAATATGAACATTTTAAAGATAAGTTCCTTATCATACAGAAGTTTACACTAAAACATATTTAGCACTTTTTAAACCCAATGCATAAAACATAGTCTCTAGCTCTGACGTGCTCCATATGAAGTTTCTTTACCATAAAGGGTTAGAGTTGTAAAATGTGAAACAATAATACATGGAACACATCTTTTACAATACCTAAAATGGCATATCCAGAAATCTATGGTGTAAGAAGGAGAAACTACAGACTTTTAACATGGGATGTGTACAAACTCCTGTGATAACTGTGTAAAAGTAGATACAAGTTCCTGATACTCTCAGCTTAAAAGTGATAACTGATTTGTCTAACAGCACATATATTTTGAAAATACATACACTTAACAATTTGCAGAATATCTTTTAAAATAACCACTACAAAACTGTTCTGTAGAGCACCAAATGACAACCAACTGATTTCCCATAATACTTCTATAGTAGTAAAGCTTAAAAATTCACTTAATGGTTAATAATCAAATGAGCGCCATTATAAACAAAGGACATTTTGCCTTCGTCGAGAAATACAAATGAACGTACATGGGGTGAAATGCGGATCCCGCTGCAGTAAAGGCAAAATTTCCATTTACTTCAATGGAACTCTTTCTACGGCAAGAAAGAAAGCAAATAGGTTATGCCAGGAATCAAAATTAAATAATGCACAGCTAATAGTACTGCCAACAGTTTTCCAGGAGCAGCCTTCAAAGACACAAACAGCTACACGATATTCTGCCATTCACCAAAAGATCCAGTGGCAGAGCCCTGCTCATACGAGTTGGGAGAAGACTCTCTGCATGCACTTCTGCTCGTTTCTGGTTTTGCTTTAGGTCTGTGGACAACTACCAAGTTCCAGTTTCCAAAACTAGCTTTCATTTTGAGCTGTTTTCATTTGAAAGCCTTCTCCTGTTCCTCCCCTTTAAAATTTCTCACTCTAACAGATTCTGAGATGTGGGTTGAAAGGGCAGTTGTTGTTGGCAGTTTTGCCACCTGTGTTTTAATCACTGGGTAACCTAATATTTATCAGATTTAAAACAATGTTCAAAGTGAAGGCAACTCACTACCCTTTACCTACAGAAGTCACAAAAGCTGTTCGCCTTCACAAAATAAATAAACTGAAAAAATATCACCTCCATATTACTCTGGGAAACTGATACTGATAAAAACAAGAAAAACAAGAAGTCCGGAAAACTTCCGGAAAAACAAGACATCTCACAAAAACCCAAGAAGAACTATCCAAACTCCTGAATCCCAATCCCATTTTCTAAACACAAATCAGTGGAGCATTGCAGATGTCAAAAAAGTTATGTATACTCTTAACCGTCTTTATGAATCAGGAACCACAAGCACATTCTCACAGTTTTTCTTCCTATTAGCACTTCATATCCCGCAGCTGGGTCAGATAAGACGTGAGAGGAGGCAAAACTGGGTTGGGCTGGTTAGTACTTTGGCCTTTCTGCCATTCAGCAGAACGATGAAATTATTTCCAAAAGTAAAATATATATGATTGCTGCTGACATAGAACTGAAAAAGACAATACCTTGTCCCATATATTCTATGTTTTATTTGTGTTGACTTTTAACTTAAATAACTTAAAGAAAAAGTTTCTATGAAACAAATGGGAAACAGTCATAGAAACCAAATGGACATACTTACAGATATATTTTTCTGAATGACACTGAGAATCACATGAGATTATGCTATAAAATGCCCTTGCATTCTTTTTTTTTGTTTCTATTTAGGTTTATACCAATTAATTGTACTCAAGAGAAAGAGCAAAACAGAGTTAAAAATGAAGAATAAAGCAGTTTGCCATTTTTGGGAATGGAAAGGAAAAGGAAAAATGGAATATTTATTTAAACTGACAACAAAGCTAAGGAAAGAGAAAAAATTAAAATCAAATTAATCTCCGCCTAATGATTAAGACCTCCTGTATTAGCATCGTGTAGAGCACATTTGATTTAAAAATAAAGTGAAACTAAGAATACTCTTGCTAAGTACCTTTTTTCTTTGGTGATGGTGGCCCTGGTGGCTATACAGCATAAAATACCAAGACTCAAACTCTGTTTCAGAACCTTAGACACTGGATAACATTGAAGTATATTAATTCCTTCTTGATTCCTCCTATGCCAGGCAATCCCTCTCTCCAGATTCCATATTCTGGAATATGTTTGGATTACTCAAATGGGATTAGCCTTTTCTTTGGCCACACATGATAAAAGAGGTGCACTCTTCCCTCAGTTAAATGGCCTGTGCCCTTATTCTCCCGGGCATAAACAACTTTGTTCTGCCTCCTCCCTTATAGTTTTAATGTGACTTTATGGGCTTTTCAGACTCTGTTCATCTCTCCATAACTCAAGAGCTGTTCCCTCTTAATTGCATGCTTGGCCACTGTCATTGCTCATCAAGAGGGTTTCATTCCTGCTAGGTTTGAAAGTTGGGCTTCACTCACCCTTGTTCTAGAATAAAAATGTTCTAGAATAAAAATTCACACATGGAGACTATCAGGAGCAATTAATATGGATCATCTCCATGTGCAGACAAGCAGTGTAATATCGCAGTATTAAAGAAAGCTCTTTCTGTAACATTTAGGCTGCATCACAATGCTGTAGCTGCTCCATAGCAAGTACAGATGGGAAACCTGCATGAGTTTGGTCACATTTGGCATATTTTAGTAACAGAAAATAGTTCACAGCAATGTATGTCTTATTATCATTTTTTAATTGCCTAGACTTGTGGAATCTTCTGAAACGAAAATCAGCAATAATGGGTTAATAGTTCATGAATATGTATGTTATTGTCATGCTATTTTATTACCTTTGCTTCTTTGTATTACTGATGTTTGTTTGCAAGAGTAGTAGAAAAAAGAACTTGCACCTCGCAATCTGATCTATTCTCCAATCCAATTAACATATGAACTACATACAAAGTACTTTATTTGATGTTATCTAAGCTATTTTGTTCTGTTTTCTAGCAGTGGTGGATTTTGTATTCCATCTCACTCAGATCTACAAGGTGCAGGAGCAGGCAGCTTCATCTTTCAAGGCACTCCAAGAGGCTACATTCTTTAAGCCCCCCCATCCGCTTGCAGATTTCCATAAGTTTCGCAATGGATTGTTCTTGTATCATAATCAAACATGTTCTTTTCTGAAGGGAGAGCTCAGCATTTCAAGCTAAGCCAGAGAACAGCTCTAATATTGCATTCTTCCACATTGCAGAAGAGGTTGCACTTACTGCCTGACAGAGTACAATACTTCTGAAACTCCTCAATCAGTTAAGTATTGCATATTAGAAATCTTATACTCTTCTTGTGAAGAGCTGGAAAGAAATCTCAGTAACATAACCCTGTTAGAGTCTTTGAATTCTTTCCCTGCGTGATTCATTTTACTTATTGGGAAAGTCAATGAGCATTGAAAAATTTAGGGCACTTTTGCATTAATTATTAATTCACTGATACTCTTACGTTCTTCCCTGTATGTCTTCTGCCCTTCCCTCTACTTTTTCTTTCTTGTTCAGTTTTCTATACCCTTTCAAAAACATACAGAACAGATTTCTTTGGAGTAACTAAGTTTAGTTCTTCTGTACTTTATACCATTTTTACAAGGATTCAGTAAAAAATGCTTTTCATTGTGACTCTCATAATTTTTAAATAGTTGATACAGATTCTCTTCTGTCTTTACACTTTTCATTGTGGCCTTCTCTTTCTTCAAAACTGTTAAAAATTACCCGATCTTTGGATGTTATGGTTAGACTGAGTGTAAAGAACCACATTCATATGCCCTACCCTGTTCCTTGTATTTTCTATTGGCTAGACATCTCCAAAGGCCAAGAGGTCTATATAAATACAAGCAAAGAGCCTGAGGTAGAATAAGGGCCAAACATTGTAGCAGGCTCTCATTATGTCATGACTACATCAAAGCCTTGAGTAGACGCTCTTTCAGATATGTTGGAGGACAAAAGGAAGAAATCTAGGGGAAAGGCCTTTATCAGACAAATTACTGTCCAATAAAGGTAGCTAGGACATTGCCGTGTTCAATAAAATATCAGGGTCAGCCAAACAAAGCTTTCTAACGTTCACCTTTCATCTACAGCCATGAAAGCTAGTAAGGCAGCATTTAAAGTACAAGAAAGTTTCAGAGACATATGTCAACTCATATGTCACATTTCAACAGCAGGCCTTACTCAATACTGTATTTTGGAAACGTGCTTGGCTGAGATGTTCCAGAAGACAAGCTCTGCGCTGAAGGCTTAAAGAATTCCTGGAAAAAGCTGCAGGTGGGGAGAAAACTGTTCCCAATGCCTTGGAATTAATGTTGGCTGACCATTTCATAGGAGTGTGAACACAAACAACAAAATCCCATATGTGCCTGCAATGCGGCAAACTAAAAAGGCTGAGAAAAGTGGGATGTCTCCCTATAGGAATTACCTCAAGCTATTTTTCAGTCCCACAAATGCCAGCCTGTTTTGTGATGAAACCAAGTGAACACAAACAGAGACAGTCACTGAAGTCAGAGCTCAAAATACACCAAACATAAATTCAAAGAGATCCACAGTGAAATTAAACACCTTTGCCACAAAACATAACTGGCAACGCTGTGGGCAATTGAGCGCTGTGAGTTGACATAGTGCTGAGGACACAGGAAGTCTCATTCTGATATGATGAAACCTTCCAAGCACTTAAAGAATCTGACCAAAGAGGCACATAAACCTTTCCCTCCATCTTTTTTGTTTTTCAGAATGAGTCTATACCCAGACTTGAAATGTAACAGAATCAAGTGTATGTGAGCTGAAATGCCATCAATCACAAAATCTACAGGCAGCAGCAAACGAAACAAAAAGACAAACTCTCCAACCTGCATAAGAACTAGAAGACACGTGTCATCCTGAAGGTTCTTATTTTTAGCATGCATTGAAAACATTTTCACCTTGAGGTTTTTACCAGTAACAACAGCTATACAAAATGGTACCTGACTTCCAGAGTGCAAATCTAAGACAATGATTTCATGATGAAATATAGGAAATGTAGCAACTGCTCTTTTGGATATTGTTTAGAACAGAAGAACTTAGAGGTCATTTTGAATGAGAAAACAGATTAAAGATTAAATATAGTACCAATAGTGGCAAGTACAGTTGGACCTCAGCTTATAATGGCTCATTAAGAGCCATTACCAAATAAATCTTCTAGACTTATTTCAGAGAAAGGTGTAGGATTGTTATTCAATCCCATTTTTGAGGATCTAATTGTCCATTTTATTTACATAATGAATATGTGGAATAGTGTGCTCAAATAAACTCAGCTGAGTACATAGAGACAGGCCGCTGTCCTACAGCAGTCTGAGAACATCAGGTTATTGATAACTCAGAGACAACTGTCACTGTAGCATTTGATGAATAGACAGCCTGATCCAAGAAATTTACAGAAGACAGGGTAATGATTTCTTTTTGTGTAACTACCGTGTCACAGAGTAGTAAGTGAAGTAATGTAAAGATGGTGAGGATCACACCCCTTTGCGAAATGTTTCAAGCAAACATTCAAGTATCAGGAGTTTGAGCTGACTTGAGAGTCATGTAAATAGTGTCAGCTTATAAAAACAAGGTGATTCCCTGGATAGGAGAAAACCCGTACAGCGTCAAAGCTCCCATGCGTATGTAAACATTCTGTGTAAATATTTGGTTGAAGGTTTCACTACAGTGAGCTTTCGCTGTCCCAGAGTGTGGGCGTTGTCTAGAAACCTGAGATCAGGAATGACATGATCTCATCTCCCATTACTTAGATAACTGCATTTGATGCATGCCTCAGGGAAATTGAAATGATCTTGGCAGAGGATAAAACAGAGGATTCAAATGTGCTCTTTAACTGATGATCTGGACTTTGAGAATGAAGTCCCATCTGATTTCAAATAGACTTCTAAATATCAGAGAGGAGTTGACAGAAATAAGAGAGTTCAAGGAACCACAGAGGCAGTTAGTATCAGGCTATTTAAGTTTGTTTTTAGAACGTTTTTCACTGTATTCTACTTGCTTGCAATTTAGAGGCTTCCGAAGCCGAGGTTATGGAATCGTGTCATTTCGCTAGAGTTACAAGCTGTTAAGAGGAACACAGACATCAATTTGGATATTCTTTCTGGAGCATTTCACATGCATTCCACAGGCCAAAGGCAAGGTACAGCTCATAAAACTCTACAGCACATGATGTTCTTATCAAGGGGGATATGTTTTGGAGACTACTTTCATTGCTTCTGGTTTGCCAGAGGATACAAACATGACTTTCAGATATAATGAAATCAGTCATATTTTTAGAAGATTGTCTTAATAGTCCTGTTCTTGTTCTATAAGGTAAGACTGTTAAAGGAGCACAGGGTCGTCTTTTGGTCAGACAATGTAAGAGATGTGCAGCAATTAACAGGCAGACAGCAGAATTGGGAACAGTGATTAAATTATAAAGAGTTTTTGTCCTAAGGTGTTTGATCCTCAATATATCTTTCAGGACTAAGCACGTGCCTGGGATTTGTAATCAAATGGTTGATGTTCCCACTTGCTTACTTTCAGTGTTCTGGCTTTTGAAAATGCTATCCAATGCCGCCAACAATATGGGACCATCAGCTATTAAAACCAATTTAAGAAGCTTGGGGTCAGCAACACAAATATTGCAACTTGCAAAAAATGGCTGGCTTCAGTGCAAAACATCATTTTTGTTCCATGATTATTTCTGGAAGCTGGTTTAGTCTATGCCAGTAGCTTCAAAAGCAGCAGGGGGAGGTTTTTCTGCTCAAAGACTACCAGAATAGATGCCTGTCGAATCTACGGTCTAGATCATGTTAAGAGTTGAAAAAACGCTTCAGAAACAGTGTGTGAAAATTTGAGTTTGACAATATCAGATTACACCAAGTATGGCAGGTAATACAAGAGCTATGTCTTTATTAGAAAGCTTGACTGAAAATCCAAAAAATTATTTTATACACATTTGTGTATGTTTGAAGTCTGGAATGTCAGTACCCTAGTCATTCCCTAGTACCTAACTAGAAGCACATTTGACAGCCACTGTGGTAAACGGACAATTTTTGGAAGGAACAGAATAGTATTCCCACACCCTTATCCACCACACCACACATCATTTTTGCTATGGTGACATAAGGATCATGTATGTAAGTTTTAGAAGAACTTTTATAACTGCTCTTTCAGGAAAGCATCTAACGAGGCATCCCTGCTCTGATGCACATATGCTCCTTCATCAGACACTAGCTACTGGTGATTAAAAGCACCACGAGAAAGATCAGTACTTAATTTGCAGAAGTTCAGATATGACTATGGTTCTTTGATTAGAAAATTATCACAACAAACCTATTTATTCCAGCTGTTTCAGTAGTTTGGTTACAAAACAAAATTATGAGACATTGATGAAGAGATGGACAAGAGCATGACCAGATTTAGTTACTTGTTCTAGTTTGGACAATTACGAACATGGGTTTTGGGCCAATGTACACCAAACATATTTCTCCCAGAAAGAAACTCGAATGAGTTGCTTCACAGATTATGATTTCTTCCTCTAGTTTGAGACTTGCTCACTTGCGATTCTGGCAGCCCCTAGTGAATAAACGCTAGACAATTCTTCCTCATTGACTAATTCTTAATCACCAGAGTGCATATAAAAGTTCAGTATCAGCTATTACTTGTCAGGACTAGTGGATGTATCCTTCAGTATGCTAAAAATCACTGCAGATACACAATGGAATGTGAACATACTGCTGACCCAAACTCCCTTAATTAAATGCTTTAGAAAAGCCAAAACTATAGCTGATTGCAATTATATTTTGAAGTGTGTATCTCTGCCAAGGGCCTGCAGGAAACAGCTATAGCATTTTTTCCTTTCTCATGTCTCCAAGCACATGGAAGTGAGGTGAGTCTCTACATTTTTCTTTTTCTACCACTGAGTGGGGAAAAGTGATCGCTGAGTGACATTTGGAGCTGCAACCAAGTGAACTATGACTTCCTGATTTCAGATTGAGCTGATTTCCAGTCAGCCTCTGAGGACTAGGCTACAGCAAAGGCAGGAAGGAGCTATGGGTTGAGAGAATTAAATATAGTCTGGTATTGATTTAAAGAGAAAAGGCTGCAGTTTCCTGCAACTGCAGGAAAAGGTTGGGGCAAAAAAGTTGATGTTGATGTTGAATGCTGAATGAAAGTATACGGACCATAAGAAACAGAGTCTAAAGGGGGTTCCATTGCGTTTGGGGAAATAAAAAGAAAAACTGAGCAACTGTGCTCCCTGTGCCTGCCTCTATGGTTTAACTGACCTCTAGTTACAGACACCTTCAGATCTAGTTGTTCTTCCTTATTGAGGCTGGACCATATCAATATTTTTAAGGCTGAATTACAGCTAGTCTGTTCCCTTCTCTCCTGTATGCAGCGAGAGTCACAAGACTCAACAAAAGAATTAGAGAATATTATTTAAAAGAGGAAGTCAAGGCCCCAAAAGCTACAAAATGCCAGAAATAAGGTTGCTTGGGCAAAGTTGACCTTTCCCCTCCCCCATGCATAAACATAATGACACAAATTTTAATTATAGTATCATATAACATTTTTTCCACAGCAGCTCCCTGACTTGCTCAGAGCCCAAGATAAATACTGCTCAGGGAAAGAGACAGCTCTTCAATATTTCTATCCTTAACATGCTATTACTGGCCTCTGTTTTATTTACTGCACACCATCAAAAGCCTGCAGTGAATGCAGAATTGTTCATTTCCTCATGGTGTTTCTAGAGTGCTCATCACCACAGAATCTTCATGCCTCGTAAACATTAATAAATTCATCTCCACTATGAGATGAGAGTGTTATTATCTCCATTTTACAGGTGGGGAAATCAAGACAAAGAGACTTCCCAGAGGTCACAAAGTTAATAGGTAGCAGAGCCAGCACTGGATCACAGAGCTGCCTTACTTGTAAGAGGCTAGTCTAGAGAGTTGAGTGCAGTGTCCCACTACTAGCATTTCTTAGCATGAACTCTCACATACTGCAGCTGTGAATACTCTGATCTTTTCCATACCTGCTTCTGTGACCTTGAACTGATGTCAAGAAATTGAGGAATGCACCACAATTAGTGGCCTCCTGCCAACATTTTAGTTTAAATAACTGAGCATTGTATAAAAAGTCTGGCAGAAACAGGGATCAAACTAAGTCCTCTGGTGTGATGTGAACTGTTGTCATTCATGAGACAAAACTTTTTCCTCCTGAAACACCATCTTTTTTTTTTTTCCTCTATATAATTCCATTTCTAGAGAAAATAGAAAAATCCGCTAGATGTATTGTCTGCTACGCAGCCATGAGTCCTGTTCAGGACCTTGTCTTTTGTGCATATTAAATAATATCCCTGCGATCTGGAGGCAAAAACAGTATGTGAACATACAATTGAAGAGTTTATCATAAAATCTGTAAGGGGGCAAATTAAGGTTGTGCAGAAAACCATAAACCTGGCATTGCTTCAGCTTCCAGTAATTGACTTTCCAACTCAAGTAGTATTCTTTTAATAGAGGTTTTTCTATTTTAGCTTATAGCTTTTAAGGCAGCTGGCCTTTTTTTGTAGAAAAAAAAAGTAAAGCAAATTTAACAGCATGCAATATACATGCAAGTCAGACTTTACACTAGATGGGTTAAAATTCTGACTCTTGAACTTGTGAGCATATCTTGAGCTACAGGATTAACTAACTATATTACTGGCAGCAGGATATAGCTGCTGTTCCAAGGAAGAGGGAAAAAAGTTACCAAGGCCATGAAATGGGAAGCTGATGGCAACCGTCTACTCCTCCTCATACTTCTTTTTGTTCCTCACCCAAGACAGACTGCTGTCAGGGTTCCCAGTATAATACGTTTTGTTGTTGCTGTTGCTTTGATAGTGTTACAGCCTCAGCCTTTTATGAGAATTAGAGCTGACAAATATTTTGAATTATTCTGGCACAGAATAGTGACAAATATTCCATGAAATTTGGGTATTTTTCTCCTCCCGCTCTAGACAGAATTTGGATGTTTACTTAGTATTTTGACAGTTTGCAACATAATAGCCAGCACCGCAGGTAACAGAAGGTAATGGATAATTTTTTCCTCCAAAAGATATATGTTTTAGACAAGGTGAACTGAACTTCAGTTAGAAAAAATAAGACACTTCCTCAGCCACAGGGCCTTAAGCCCTGTAGAATGCTCAAACCGTCTTGCAAACAATGCAAGTCTTAAGAGCTCTTAAAAAATAAGGAATAAATCAGAAGCAAGTCTTATAATGGAAAGTGCTAGGCCTCTTAAGTATAGGCAGCCGTAGGTATTTACTACCTACCTATTACTAGCAGGTTTTGAAAGCAAACAAGTCAGCCTCTGTCTCAGAAGTGCTGCTCCTACTGCTTACTTCAAGAAATTCAATGTAATTTAATATGGCACGACTAGACTCTATGGCACACAAACAATGGTAGCCAGCCTGGGGATTATCTAATATCACCCTGGGATTATTTAATTACTTAATATCACTCAGCTGAAATGAAATACCTTTGCCAGTCTGAGAGACGAGTATTATGGCCCTAGAAAAGACCTATGAAAACCACAAACAAATCTCTTTGTGGAAAGTGTTCATATTTTTTCTAGAACCTCTAGTATGAGCAACTGCCTTGTCTAAAACGTATCACCAAAAAAAGATATATTCTCAGTCAGAGGGGAAACCTGTTCTGAGATGAAGTCATCTTCCCCCAGGTGAATATTATTTTGGATAATACACTGAGATGAACATGATTACCATTGCATCATACAATATAAACGAAGCTGCAATCTCATTATTTCTCCTGTTTGTATAATGGTTAATTAAATAGGGAGCTAGGAGTATGTGGGAGGATACAAACACTGAGGTTCCCATTCCAACAGATTTGAAGGGGAAGCACAACAGCTTATTAGTAAAAGAACTGGGACCAAATAGACCATGTGGATTCCACCCTATTATTTACAAGCAACAATTTGTTTATAGCTTTAACATCCTTTTTCTTTTCCAGGTATGACATGTAAAGCTGCATTTGCAAGAAGACCGGATAGCATGAACAAAGATAAAAATAGTGTCAGTGTCCATTTATGATCCTATAATTCTAAGGTGTCATTTAACAAAGAAATAAAATACAAAACATGCAGAACTGAAAAAAATGGCCAAACCTACAGGCAAACTATGTAGCTTTATGCAATCTGCATGACTGACATAAGCTATTTACCATTTTATCAGTGACTGAATAATAGAAGCAGGTGTTCCTACTGGCCTAAGCAGAATACTCTCACTAAACATTTTCTAAATCTATCACTCTTTTATCAGTGATGCATTGTGTTGCTGTATTTTCCAGGGCCTAAGTTATGAAATAAATTTACAGTACACTACCTTGGTATCAACTAGCAATGCTTATATGTAAAGTACTGTAAGATATTAATTCCTCATTCAGGGAAAATGAATTCAGCTCATCAGAAGAGATAGTGTTATTTTCCTTTAAATTTCTATGTACAGTGCCTAGCACACTATCTATACAGAAACCACGAACAGAGATAACAATTGTAACTACTATTTTCTCACAGACTTCAAAAAGAAGAAAAACAAGCATGTGCAAGTAATAAAATCATTCAAAGCTATCTGCATATTTTTAAAGACTGTTGCTTTCAGAAACAGTACTGAATGTTCCTAAATAATTAAACATATTTCAAAATATTTCTAGTACATGTTCACTTTTCTTTTGTTTTTTGTTTACATTGAAAAAAATGAGAAAATGAGGTAAGCATTTACTTAATATATTCTGAAATATTATTTACACCTATTCTTTTCATGCATTCATCAACAAGCTGCAAAGACTGTAATGATATATACATACACATGCTTATTTAACGTCATAAAGTTTCAGATCTCTATGTACCCACATTAATGCTTTTTTTTTTTTAAAAAAAGGAACTTACTCTCTTTTCACCCACCATTCCTTTCTGTACCAAAGGCTATTTTCTTCAAAAACTGTTGTTTATAATAACTTAACTTAAAATCTTTTTTGCTTGTTATTATCTCACCTTAAACTGCAGCAACATACAACTGTTTATGAAAATTATCCAAAAAATACAATATCTTTAAAGATGTCTATCACCATATCTTGGAAACATTTTTATTATAAAAATGTTACTAGCAGTTTATCAGCAAAGTGGGGTAAGTCTGTATACTAATATATCTTATACCTGTGAAATCTAATTGCACTGTTACACATAATTTGGGAATAATGGAAAATTCATATAAGGTAGAATTAAAATACCAGACTTGATATGTTCAATTTTCTGTAGTTAAAGAAGAAATGAATCCATAGGACTATTTATGGAAAAAGTCAGAATAAGTAAAGTAAAATTAGGTCATAATTTAATATGGTCATAAAAGCCCCTGAAAGCTACTAAGCAACAAACACAGGCAGGTTGAAAGCGTGGCTAAGCTTGTAAACTCTATTAACTGAGGTACAGATCTTTTAGACCAGGTCTGCAAATGAATGGCAGTCATAGATTTTTATCAGATCCTGACTGCAATTTGCATGGTAAGTTAGCGTCTTCTGGAGGACTTCTCCTGGGCTCAGCCAACAGAAAATACATTGTTCAAAAGGGGGAATACTAACTTTACACACTTAATTTTAACTTTACCTTCCCAAAGGTAAGTGTGCCTTCTGTACACTGTTTACTACTGTGGCCTGTATATCTGCTTACTAAATTAACTGTGTTCTAGCTTCTTTTGCCACCCTTCCAATCTTCATTTACTATAGCTAATGTGCCAGACTATTTACCTCCTAACTATATTTAAAACTATTTTTTGTTTGCTACTGTTGACTCTATTGCTGAGCCATATACAGTGTATAGCATCAAAAATATTGCCTTTTACTGCTTCTCACTGCATTGTATGACACAAAAATATAACACAGAGCACAGAAAAATTAACACCCAAGTCTTTGATTTATAAAACGCTAATAAGTGCAGTATAACTCCACATCTAGAGTCAAAACCTTCCCCATCATATGTGTGACCAATAGGCAGCTATTATCTTTTCACCACAGTTGAGGAAGGTGCTGCAAGACCTTAGATTTTGCTGGTGGTAAGGGCACGGCAAAAGTGTTAAATAACTCTGCAGCAATTTGGCATTCAATGCAACATATGTCCAAACTATCCCATGGAAACCTTTCTGAAAAGAAGGGTAGCTTTTTGCCTAAGCAATGCTTTTTCATAAGGACAGTTTTTCATTGAATATTTCAAGAAAACAAATCAAAAACCCTGTTTTCTTTCTCTTTCCATAAACAGCAAGATGAAAAGTTCTGAGGTCACCTCCCCTCTTAATCCTCTGCCACCCACCACCTGGATGGTCTGACCTTCCCTAGTTACAAATCAGAGATAGAGGTGGTGGTGACTGCATGCAAACATTTTTTGCTCTCTTCTTCAAACATCCCTCCACATATCCTCTCTCTCTGTCTACTTGGAGTCCACTGCAGCAGGAATAATGCTTCAGAGCTGCCATGGGGCTCCAGAGTAGGGGCTGGAATAGAAAGGAAAATAAAAACCAAACAAACCCCAACCTATACATGCATAGAAGTCTTGGTGGCCTGCGTGACTAGTCTTTCTTTGGTTTTGCATGAATGAGTACGTGTATCCAAATGCATGACTATTACTGATGTCTGCCCTCTTTGCAGGGCTCTGGGCGCTCCAAAGATCTCAGCGACATATATCCCATGTTGCAGAAAACCTCTCTCTTCCAAGGGGAATGCAAGATCTGTTTCTAGGCACCCTAGCCTCAGCAGCCAAACATGTTTTGAAGCAGAAGCACACCAGAATGGCTGTAGGATTTGTATCACAGAGCAGAATTAACTCCAGATCCCAAGTAATAATTGAATTATGATTCAAAAGTAATTCAAGATGAAGATGGAAGCATCTAAAACTTGTTTACATTTTCACAATACAGCCCAAATGTGTACTTCCACAGCATAGTGCAGTGAAACACTGATCTCAAATACAGAGTTTCTTTGAGCATGCATCAAGCCAGAAACTCTTTTAAGCGCTAGATGGTATTCTCTTATCCCCTTCTGAAGATAATGGAAAAGGGTAACTGATAATATAGAATATGGCAATGAAGCATGTCTTGCACTACTAGAAAAAATTATCATCATTTTATGGGAATTATAATCATGTGGTTATGAACCAAAATATCACAATGAGGTAGCCGCCTTGCTGAATATAGTTTAGGACTGTGGCTGCTATGTAAGAATATGATGCTGAAAACAGTGATCTCTACTTAGATCTTCTATATGCTTACATTTTGTTATACAATCAGAAAATTTAACCCAAATCAACAAAGAGAATAGTTTTAGAATGTTGCTAAAATATTTTGGTAAATAAGAGTTCCTTTCTGACTTCTTGTGGGTCAACGGTAGGGTTATTTTGGGCAACCAACACATTAATTTTGTAGTAAATATACTGTAAAAATT
This sequence comes from Struthio camelus, assembly GCF_040807025.1. Lineage (NCBI taxonomy): Eukaryota > Metazoa > Chordata > Aves > Struthioniformes > Struthionidae > Struthio > Struthio camelus. The sequence goes on along the minus strand of NC_090946.1, from coordinate 54,501,491 downwards.
AACACAGATTAATCACAAAGACATAGAGTGATATAAAGCTGGTATGACGAAAAAGCCATCTTTTAAGAGCTTTGACTAATCATAAAACTATACGTTATGCGCTGTATTAATTTCAAGCGTCAGATTAGAAATGCTAGTACATGCTAATAATGAAGTAGAAATATGATAAATTAGATAAATTAGACTATTTCAAGAAAAGAACATACCTTAAAAGATAAGTAATCAGGAAACCTAATTAAACTTTGTAAAGAGAAGTTCTCTTCCTAAGAGTAGTCTTAGCTTTGCATAAGCAGGGTGTCCTCCTACAGGTGAAGTATTTCTGTTAACCTGATTACTTTTGGATTTAGACAGATTTAACTTTTAAAATACAGATTCCAGTGGGGGTTTTTTTTGTTTTTTTTTTCCCCCCCCAAAACTAAAGACAAGCCCCCAGAAAGGGGGGTGGGGGAAATGACAGCAGGTCAGAACCTGACTAGTTGCAGATGCAGTGCAGATGCAGACTCAAGTCCCAGCTGCTGTCAACATCTAAAATAGTAAAACTCAGCCTTGAGTAATCAGTACTTTGCTGGCTTGTGCCAGCAGTAGGGAAGACACAGATTTGTTTCAGCTTTTTGAATTGAGATGGAGAGAGACCTGAACTTAGTATATACTGGGGTGAGTGGGCCAGCTCTGGGACGAAGCGTTCCCTTTTTCTGAACAGAATTTCCATCCTGAGCGTGATAACTGTTTTCCAGTAAAATCTTTTCTTACGGAAGCTACCAAGAGTTCCTGTGTGATCAATTTTCCTAGAGAATATTTTATATCAAAAAAATTCCCAACAAACTCTAGCCGCAGCTTCTTGTCCAAACAAATGTGGAAACCGATGCATAAACACGCTGTTCTTTTGAGAACACCTAGATCTCTTTCATAATGGCGTATGGTGTGAATTACCTTGCATATGCACTAAATTCCATAGACAGGCAACAAATACCTTTCCAATTCCTGGAATGTATGATTTCACCATGTTGCCTACTACTTCTTGGTCCCTGGGAAATAGCTTAAAGTTTTGTTAGCATTCAGAACAATTTCTATTAGACTGAGCCACCTGTTACAGATGTCTCTTTAATAACTCTCTTGGAGTCTACTAGAGGTGATTCAATCAAATTATCTTGCAATATAGGGTTATTCTTGTCCTATAAAATACTTTATTGAGAGCCCTTTGTGTTCATAACCAGCATCAGTAATAATCCATTTCCAGTTGCAAGTCAAGACAGCACCAGCACTTAATGTTCCAATAAATAGATGGTCTAACAATTGGGAGCTAATTGTCACAGTGGGACAGCCTGGGAGGCTTGTAATCAGGCCTGTTTTGTCACAATTCATTTTCATATTGTAGCAAAATAATAACCTCAGGAGCATTTTTAAATTAAAAGAAATCTTACTTTATACTTATAGATGCCCAGTCTATGCACTTTAAATCAGATTCAGTAATTTTAGACCAGCTTAATCTCCTCAGAATCAACAGCCAACATTTTCCTGCTATGTCTAGGAATGACACTTCAGCAATAAAGTAACAGTTCCAAAAAATGGATGGGATTCATTCAGCAGCAAATTACTTGTAATATTTTACAGATTTACTCTACTACATCTTTACTACAAATCTTATAAAATCAGCATTTATTTAAAGCACGGGTGCATTTATAGACAAGCAGATATTGTAAATTATAGCCAGGATCCAATTGGTAAAATAAACTTACTTGCAAAGAGCTATCTCTTCTAGAAGTATGCTAATAAATCCAACCTAACTTTCATTGTATGTAAATTCAGGGTACAACAGTGCTTGAGATTTTTCTGAAATAAACTGTATTCCAACTATTCACTGAATCTGTCCTCCTTCTTCATGCTTTTTTTCAGAATTTATTTTCAACTAATGCTATCATACTGCTAAGGTTTTTAACATAGAAAACTATAAACATTTTCAAGCTATCCATTTATACTCAGTCAGTTCAAAACAAGAGTTTAAAAAAGATACAAATTAATGAAAACTGCTTCACCTCAAAACTTCAGAAAATGAAAATAGAAAAAAAAAAAAAACCTCAACCCCCCAAAAAGGCTCCTTTGGTCGTTCCCAGTTGCTCAGATGACAATCTATTGACCATTTTGGTGTGAATGGCAGTCTTCGCTCCAAAAAGGCCCGCAACTAGCATAGAAGGGTTGCTAGGGGCTGTAATGAATTGTATTAATAGAGACATGTGAGAAGCTTGCAAAATACCATGTACGCCAACTGAGCTAAAAGTATTTGGTCTCTTACTTCCACAGACATTGACTTTCTCTAGCCCTTTTGTTCAAACGGAGGAAAGTTGGAAAATGAAAATGATCATATTTTCACTGGCTTCCTTTTAGGGAAGAAATTATATGCTCACTAAAAACAAGATTAAAAATTCTTACTGAATTGGTTTGTGGATGCAAGCAAGTCCTTTACAATTAATTCTGAGCACAATGTTTGGATATGATTTTTTTGCACCACCTTTGAAAAAAAAAATCTGAATTATTTTATTTGCACCAAGCCAAGACTAGCATGGAAAATCCTTTTGATTGAACCAGCCCTACTGAAATTTCACAGCAAATTCTAAAGAAGATGAAAGCAATTTTGTCAACTATATCTTCAGAGATCATGTTTAGCTGCTTCTCTTACCGCTCTAAATTGATATAGTGCATCCATCCCATTAAGAACATGTATTTAAGAACAGTTAGGTGGAGTCTCCTAATTATCACTGCTTCTTGTAAAATAAAAAGGAGTAAATCCTAAAGCACTTATGCAATGCTCTTTTAGTATTTCCTGCTAAGATAAATTTGTAGAAGCCCTGCACTGAATTTTCTAAAGTCTGGCAAATACTATACCTAGTAATCTTTAAATTAAAAATAAAACATTCATTAAAACAAAAGGCAATCTCCATAGACTTTTAACCCCTTGTTCCATCAAAACACCCCAGCAACCCCAAAATCTAACCCCAAATCTCAAAACAAACAATACCACTTGTTATCATTGCAGAAGTTTCTAGGTAATGAAAAAAGAAATCCTCACGGTGACTGCCCTTTATGCACCTGATCTCTTGACCCAGGTTTCAAGGCAGTTGTTGGTTCAGAACTTTCTGCATTTCTGCCTGGGCTTTCCGCATCTTAAATATTCTAGCTGGTGTTTTTCTTGATGGTTCTTAAGAAAATAACTGCTGTTTAAAAAAAAAAAAAAGATTTCAAATGATAATCACAGAGGAAATGAGAAAAGGAGATGGATGGACAGTCAGAACAAGTCATTAAGTCAGGATAACATCGTAAGCTTTAGAATCAAGAAAATATTTAGACATCATTATGCAGTATGAAACGGAAGTTTTCCTAAACATAATTTGCAGCCATGACATAGAAGCAATAGGGAGAGGTGATTTTATTTTATAAAAATTTAGTTCTGATTTGTACTATTAAGTTTTGTTAAACATAATGCTTTTACTTTTGTGCCTAGATTGTGTGGAGTAAACAGTGACATTTGGTAGATGTGTTCTAGAGAAAAAATATATAGTGTGTCCCTTCGGTGAAACAGTTTTTAAATTCTAATAGAATTTCAAGGTTATTATCTATTTCAGATCAACACTGGAGGTCAGAGTTCGCAGCAGCCAGAATTTACAAACCTCCAATGGGTTTTGATTGACAGCAATCAGCATCTCTTCAGCATCACTGAGGGAACAAAGTACAGGTCAAGACAGCAGGCGATTTCATCTGTCATTTTTAATTATCTAAATGATATTCACAGACAAAACCTTTCCCATCCATCAGGGCATCACATTACCATAGACAATGTTTGTTTAAAGAAGAGGCCATAAAATCAAACAATTATGAATGCAGACAAGCCTTGCTATTGACTGCATAAATAATCAAGTGAGATTTCCAAAACTCTCTGCTAATGAACTGGTAGATTGCTGGCAGGAAGTGGCAAGTAATAACGCAGACAACAATCTAATGTTCTTATCGACTTTTACTAAAGCTTGGCTACAGTAGCAAAGATCCAAAAATGACGTCAGGCAAGGTTTCCATAGGAGCCGTATTGATATCAGTACACTGCTAAAATACAAGTAGTTAACTCCTGACCTTATAGTAGGACCAGCAATCCCCTGAGAGAACTGAAACACTAGCAGTACAATACATCATGAGCTGAGCCAACCGCCTCAGGGCTCTGACAGCGTTACTACACTGGGAAGGGTCCCTTCTTTTGCCATGTATAACATTGTAATCTGCCATAACTCAACTGCAGTTCTGAAAATTAACTCAATTTGAGTCTGTTCTATGAGTAAATAAACATTTCTGTAAACTGAGAGTGAAAAGTATACATCTATTACTGTTATGAAAGATACAGTGCGCAGTCTTTCAGAACTGAATGGTCTCAAAGTTTTCATCCGGATGTCTCTAACAAGTTAACAGAATGCACAAATGGTTTAGAGGACAGCATCTCAGATGACCTGAATCACCATAAGTCGGTTACACTAGCATACCTACATCTCATTGACTATAATCATAGGTAACTAACTGGTCCAAATATTAATGAGTATTGGTTTCATTAATCAGAAATGCAGAAAATGATCTTTTCTGCTTACGCCATACAAGTTGAAACTAGTGAGAATCTCTCTGTTTTTCTAACAGTCTCACATACGAGACCTCTTTGAGGAAGAAAAGGGTACAGACCTTGATACGTGAAATGTGCAGTACATCTCTGCTCAGTGGGGCAAAGCTGATGATGTCTTTTCTCCCACTAGGAAACCTGAGCAGGATTTCCTCTTTAGGTAAAGGGTAAAAGGAATCAGGGTTAGCGCAAGATGCACTGTGAAGACTTTTTGCAAAGCCCATGAGGATGGTTATTAAAATTGAAAAAAGAGAGAGAGAGAGACAGAAAGAAAAAAAAAAAACAATAAAAATGTTTTCCCCCATTTCTGCATCTACACTGGGCTGCTTTCAGCACATAATTGGCATTTCTTTGACCTGAGAGGGTATCACTAACTCTACAAGTCTTGCACACCTCACCCTTATGATGTGCCTGGAACTGGTTTGGCAAACAGTACAGAGGAAAAAACAGTTTTGTACTTTAGAATCTCAGTAGTTTATCCTGCCAACAAAATAAACGAATATACATTTACACATTCTTGCAACTGCCAGCTGTGTTTCTGGGACTATCCTCCATGTCACTTGTCTCTGAACGAGCCCAATCTAGTTTACTGACGGTCTCATGTTACCTCAATCACATTGTTCAAATCTTTATTACCTCTTAAAGATCTTTCACAGATGTTAAAGAAGGAAGAAAATGGACTGATCTCAATGGGCTTACAAAAAGCAAGATTTTAAAATGAAAATTGGAAAAAGCTCATGATCCAGAGAGATAAAAGATTAGAATTCGATCTTGGTTCACCCCCTAAAAGTATGATGTCTACTTAGTCCATGTGACTCATCTTCTGGACTAAAAAATGAGTGGAAGAGCTCTTCCCTTCCTACTCCCTCTTCCTCTCTTACTGATTTGAATCAACCTCAAATTACAACTGATTCTCACTAAGCGTGGTCATGAAGGCTAAACAGCCATTGCACATTGCATCCTTCTATGGCAGTTCTCCTTCTTGAAAGTGTAGCTTGTAATGAATGCAAAGCATCACATTTTTACAAGGAATTGTGAAATTGCTTCTAGCAAAATGAACCGAATGTGAAATCTACTTGGAATTCCTTCACAGCATGGTAACCCAGTATGGCTTGCTTTCCCGTGTTGGTAGACAGAAAACAGACACGTAAACAGGCACTGCAGTACTGGCTTACAGCTCCTAGAACTGAGTCTTTTGGTTTAAGTACCATAGGCTCAACTTTGTGAGCCTCAAGAATGCCAAGTCAGCAGTTGTTCTCATCAGCTTCCAAAGGTGACTGTGGTACCCTACATTCACCACAAACGGGTGTCTGATGGAACATAATGTATTCATGCCACTAGAAGTCAGTTTAGCTCTGACTGGAGTTAAGGCATTGGCAACCTAAATTAACAATACAGTTTAACGTTACATAAAACTGTCCTCAGTTTGAATGAAGAGGTTAATTATCTCCTAGTTCAGATTTGGATAACTTGACCATGGCTGTACATGCCAATGGGGGAAGAGAGACACGTAATTCAGATTTACATTTGGGATTCTGGGTCAGGGAAGAATCTGAGTTTCTAGAGAAGGCAGATGTTCATAACCAATAACTCCATTGACATTATTATAACTACAGGTGTTCCTATACAAGATGCCTTTAGCATACACTGCTAAAATTGTAACCAGAGGAATTTCTGCTAAAACTGTACACAGAGGAACTTGGTAAATACTTGTTACGAGACAAGTAGTGATTATTCCCTAATCTGGAGTTTTTTACTCTATGCATTCCACCAGGAAGCTTTTGCCAAATTTTTATTTAATTTTGTAAGCTTAATACTATGATTTATTGATAGTTACCTTATCTTCCCCTTAGGAACTGCTTTTTGAACCACTAGCACTGCAAAAGAGACTTTACGTTTACATTCATTGCATCATAATATATATTTACTATATTGTAAGTCGTATGGATAAATATTTCAGGGTTATCAGAAACAGTGCTACTTTCTCCTAAGAAAATAAACTATTTTTAAAAAATCTTAGAATATTTTGAAATATTTTATGAACAATAGCTCTCAAAAGTGTTAAGCTCTGTTTAATAACATTCCTTCCTTTACTGAAGCAATCATTTACACCATGGACAGTCTGAATTAAAATAATCCATCAATGCATCATAGTTTGGTTGCAGGCAGTAACACAAAGGAGAATGCCATGGCAACAAACCAATGGAACTGTAGAAGTTTCATACTGTCATCAGAAAAAGGGATAGTCTCAGCTAGCATCTTTCTCAGAGAGGAAGCTGCCAAGATTTATATGAAGCATTACTTTCAGAAATTGTGGTTAGAAAGTTTTTAATAGGACACAAGCCACTTTTGATTTAGAGATTTCTTCTCCTTATGCGAAACGGAATGCTTTTCTGCTTCCACGTGCAGTGAAAAGAATTTTATTTTACAAGTTGCCTAGACTTCATGGAGAATATTCATAAACTCTAAACTGATTTTGAAGAAGGGTGGTGATATTTTGTCCCAGAGCTTTACCTTAAAGCTCCTCTGGAGGAAAACAAGCGTTAACGTAAACTTCATATGCAAGATCTTGACCTGAAAGGCCAGGCACTACCGACATTATTGTTTTCAGTGAATAAATTATCTTACTTCTCTCCCTCAATACTAGCAATCAGTGATATTTTCAGAAGATAAATGATTTCTTGTGGAAAATCTATTTTACAGAACATTTTAGATTTCTTTCTTTTCATAGTTGTCTTTTAAAAGATAAGGGTATGTTCCAGGAAAGCACTTCAACCATGTGATTACTGACATAAAGTTAAGCATGTACTTAAGTCTTTTGGTAGACTGGTGACCTAAGTTGCCGTCAGCTCAAGCTCTTTGAGAAACTCAATAATCAACCTTAAGCAGTTAAGCCATCTTTTCCAATGGTGCCATTATCCCAGTGCTTTACATGGAAGCATTCTAGGTTTCAAACCAGGAAAGGGAAGAACAAGAATGAAAACAGTAAGTAAAAAAAAAAAAAAAGTCCACCTAAATTTTCTTTGCCGAAAACTTTGCTAGATTTGCAAGGCTACCTGCAGAAAGCAATGTGAGGTTATTGGTCTCAGAAACCGGAGTTAGTGACTCAGCCTCATTAGCTGGTACTGCTTTTTCATCAACAACCAAAAAATTACCAGAAGATAACAAGTGACAGTTATTTTTCAAACAAAATCAGTCTAGAAGTGTTTAGCTGGTGTAATTAGGAATTGTTCTATTTCAAATGGATCGGAGGTTGCGTAAGATAAGATTCTGTCACGTGACCAGAAGCCCTAATACAAGACCACCAATAATTGCAAAGGGGAAAAAAGTTTGAACACCAAATAACTCTCTCCCTGAAAGCAGAAATCAGGGTAATACATGCTTGCACAAAATAAAAAAAGGAAATTATCTTGAAATAAACGAATCTTAATGAATGATTTTGTTATATTGACAGGGAGCTATTAATAATCTTGTTCTTAAAAGAGGCACTTCATTTGAAGCAGGAAATTTTTCCACCTATAATGAAAGCTGTTATACTCTTTGGAAAAAGCCTTTGTGATACAGGATACATTCAGTCATTTCCCTCAGCAGCACATGGCACTCAACCCTTGATACTATTTCTTCAGTCATCCTTACCATAATCTTTTTGTTTCTGCTTACATGCATCTAGTAAGAAAATCATTAAGCACATTTTAAGTTAAGCATTTACTTACGAGTACTATTGAACGGAAGCACAGAACACAATTACAAACAAGTTTGTTTATCACAACTGATTAGCCAGACAGATAACATGTGCTGTCAGGACTGCAGAATTTTCAAGTCTGATTCATTAATAGTGATATGAATCAGGAGCATCCACACTGGAGTCAGTGAATTATGCAGCCTAAAATCAGAGTGAAGAGAGCCATAGGACTAACTTATTTTCATTTGGAAGGCCCACACAGTGGACAATGTTTCTTGCTTTTTACCAAAGCGTTAGAAACTGGGGAAGTAAACTGCCACTTAGATGCTGCTGTAAATGTCAGCAGGAGAAGGTAACATCTGTCTTAGGTCCTCCACCAGCTTACAAACTTCTAACAAGGTAAAACTTCCAACAAGACACAAAGTTGAGGGAGGGGTCAGTTTTTTAATATTTGAGAACTTTTGCATTCTGAGTAAAGAACGTGGCCCTGCTGGAATGAAAGCTTACCTGTGAAAAGCATTTTCATACTATCAGGCAGTTCTACATGCTGAGAACTTCTGGATAAAAATATACTCTGAATTTCCTCCTTTCTAGCCACTTATTTAACTGAAAACCATGTCTCACCTTCAGAATGAAAACTCAGTTACATTAATTGTGATCAACTGCAATAAAGTCTATTAAATTGTCATTGGGGCTTTAGTAATCATTATAGTTTTTTAGTTTCAAAAAGAAATGCATCTGGGCTAGTTTTTCAGCTATTCTGACTTCTGTTCTGTTAGCTATGAGATTTTGGTCCTTGTATTGTATTGTAAAAAACAGCTTTTATTTGTAGAAACTATGTGTATTCAATGTTTTTCACACCACATTAATTTACTGTGCTAGGTGTTCTAATCTTTTATTTGGACTGAATTTTTAAAATGCCATTAACTACATACTGTGACTCCTGCAGCATAAAGTTCACGGAGGAATTTGACTCCAGATGATTAGCTAGAAATTTATCAGATGTGACCTTAAGGTTTAGCTACTGCAGCAATATTTCAAAATACACAGCCTTTAGGAAAGAGGAACACGAAGCGGAAACACTGCCACATCACTTACTTTTTATTATTCCTCTCAAGGATCTTTTTCAGTATGGATGGTGCTGGGGAGGTCACATGAATAGATCACAACCTTACAATTCTGGGCATAAAAGAATGCTTGTATCTATATGTAATCATCTTCAGTGCTTGCTGAGTAAGCACCGTACAGCCATATCCTTTCTTGTGTGGACAGGATGGCCAAACAGAAATGTCTATATTCCTGCAAGTTCTTTTAATTCACCATTACTACAGTCTGAAATGTTATTCACTAATGGTTCCTCACTAATATTTTTATTTTGAACAATGACAAACAAGAAGATTCACATCTGAACCTTTCACATGACAGGACAGAGTAAAGTACACAGGCATTTAGGTCTATAGAATGGTTGTCTGTGGGATGTATCAGTTTAAATGAATAAAACATGGCAGACTTGAGTAATTATTAAAAAACATCACTTAAAATTTTAATGCAAATAGTAATTCACTAAAATATTGGCTACAACATCATTTAGGAAAAATCCTCACCTACCTCCCCCTGAAATTATTCTCATAAAATTCACGTTCGTTTGAGCCCTTTTGATCTGCCAGTGTAGAGGGGATACTCACAAAATCCAGTTCTAGGCAACTGCAGTTAATGCAGTAAATGCTCCTGCTATAGTCAATGAAGAGAGAAAACGTACTCTAATGGGTAATTCAGACCAAAAGCTTTATTTCATAGTTGTGAAATGCCTTCCAGAGAGCCTGTCTCAAAGTCAGCCTTCTGCAGGCCCCAGACATCACATAACTGGCTTTGTTTAAATGGAGTGCTTTTGCCAGGAAAGATAAAATTCATCTGTAGTAAGAAAAATCTGGATTGAATACAGTTTGTTTAAGCAGCACAAGCAGCAAAATAATAATGAAGAACATTTTTAAAGGTTTCAATACTTTCTAACAAGGGATTTCTAAGGGAATTCTCTCCAACGTTTTTAGTTTTTGTTTGCTAATACGAAGTACTTATTCCTTATATATAATAAAATGCTTTATAAGAAATATGATTACGATGACAGACTACTCTGCAACATCTCTAAAATTGTTTGTCACAAAATCACACTAGGACAATCAAATAATCAATATTCAAAACTACATATATTAGTGCCATAGAACAAACGATATACAATGGAACTCTACTATTGTATAGGAAAGACAAACAGTAATAAGGCCTTATCTCCTCTTCACAGGACATTTTAGTTTTTAGTTTTAATTTTATGACCAATTTTATCTCAACTCAAGAGAAGTTTATTAAGACAAAACTTACCCGTGTCTTAGTGGGCTAAAGTGGTAAAAGATGGGCATCTAGGTTGAAACATTTCCCTTTTAAAACAAAACCAAAAAGTCCCTTCTCCCAGTCACTATGAGCACTAGTTAAAAATGATAAACACACTTGATAAAATCACACCTTTAAGAGAAGTATTGTTGTTGTTATTAACAACACTTTAAAATAAAAGTACATAATTGCTAAACTAGATTGAAATCCCCAAGGTAGAAGCATGTTAAGCCACATTAGTTCCAAATGACTAACATTTTTATAGTACTAGCTAAATGAATTAGTAATTATTGGCTACTTGTTTTAAAGGATTGCCATTTTTTATTTCAAGAGCTATGAAATACATGCTGCACTGTCAGTAATCCTTTCAGTACCATTCATACTTAAAACAAAAGCATCTGTGTTTTGTTAAACATCAGATGTAAATACATAGGAGGCTTCTACAGCCCTCCAGACTTACAAGATCAGCTTCCAGTAATCCCTATATGGCATATACATTTTATATTGCAAAGTGTTGACCAGGACTTCTCAAAATCAAAATATACAAGCAAAGCTTTGGGGGACGGCTGATAAAACTAGCATGTATTCGTTGCTCATGTTCACAGTTTCCTATATATGTCCACTGTTCTCTCCCTCCGTCTCTCTCTGAAGAAATATCCATCTGCATTCAAGACTGAATTCAGCCTTGGCATTTTGACCACTTAATGCTAACGCTGAATTTAGTTTAAGGCTCTAAGACAGGCAAGAAGTAAATGTTCCACTGATGAATACAGCTACCACTGAAAGAGATTATTGGCAATTAAAGATGATGGTTTAATCTTCCTTTCCAGCTTCTTGTCTTTTATACCTTCATCCTGCAAAGAAGGCCTATGTGCTGAGTTTCTCAGTCCTGGGATATGGTAATGTTAGCATCAAGTGTTCACTCTCAAATGAGTATTTCCATTTCAAACTCTTTGAAGGACAGCTTATGCAAGTGAAAAGCAGTACTGGATAAAGAACATTGCTGGAGGAGAAAATGTCAGGGTTGACGGGAGGGAGGCAGAAGCCCTTGTCTTTCTCGCAGGATTTTCTCATTCGCTGAGATTGCTCTGTGTGGCACAAACGTAGCTAGCCTTCACAGTTTCGAAATTGGGACAGTAGAGTCAGAGAAGGTCTTTATTAAAGAGGAGTTATTTCAGGGTTTCTGGAGATCTAGGCTTATTTAAGAACCCATACTGATTCTCCCAAGGGAATGAATAAGTAAACACTAACTACGTTTCTTTTCCACAGGAGAAAAAAAAATGCATGTAAGTTACAGTCCCTTCAGACAGCTGCTTTTTCTTTTGGCACTTAAAAAAGGCTATCATTTCCTCACTATGTGGCTTCTTTTTATATGCCTGCATAAGCAGAAAATAACCTTATGCATCACGATCTTGCCATGAATGGGAAGAGCCCCCATACAATCTCACAGGACATCTTTCGACCTAAATTGGCCTTACAAATATAACAGCACTGCATCAGAAGACTTGGCTTATCTGTTCAGTGCTGGCTGGGATCTTTAACTCACTGGGAATATAGAAGCTGCTCAAGTTTGGAAGCCAACTGCTGGTGTAACACTGACAGATGCAGGACCCATATGCGCAAGTCTGGATAGGATTCCTGTATTGCTGGCATCTGGATGTCAGCTTTCCTTTCCTGGCTCTACTGCTGGCTTTGCTGATAAACCCGACTGTCTGTCTGATGTGGGTCAGGCTGCTGCCCTGTAGTCATGTTTCTTGGATAGTGAGCAATGCCTCTCTATCAAGCAGTACTATATGAGCATAGTATGCGTCCCTTAAAGCTTTCATATGCCATGACACATCTAATTCCAATATTTCTACTGTTCCTGGTGATTTAGGCACAGATGATGAAATCTTGCAAGTGCAGTGAATCTGTATAATGTATAAATCTGCATTCCCTGTTCTGTGGCTGGGGAGCTTTGCTGATACCATCCATTACTTTTTAATCCTAAACAATCTTTTACTGCTACATATACTGCCATGAATTGCAAGTGAAAGATTTGGATGACACTGTGAAGACATTTCTACAAAGAGGAAAACATGCTACATTAAAATGTTCTATATGGTAAGGAATTCTATGTAAAAGTTTGCCAATATATAATTGCCATCTAGTTAGAAATTTGCATGTGTTGCCCTTGACAGGCATATTCTTGATACTAAAAACTCTTCCATTACTCTGTTCCGATACTCTTCTGTTGTGACTGCTCCTCCTTATCTGCTTTGAAAAATTACAACAAGGATTTTTTCTTTGACTTGCGAATGCAACAATACCTGCATACTTGGGAATAAAACAAAGCTTGGTAAGACCCATAAATCAAGAAATGTTAACCGTTTCCTCAGGTAAGAAATAGGAAAGGCCACTTTCCATTTTCATTCTCACTCTCCCAAAATCACAGCCTCTCCATCAGGGAGGTCACAAAAAGTCATTCAAGAACAAGGTGTAAGGGCGTGCATGCTCCTAGGTGCAGCAATAGCAGCTATAGTCACTTTCTGCCAAGCCTCCTACATGTAGATAATTCACACCCTGGTCAGGAATAATCTGTTTGGGAGCTGGGGAAACTTTTGTAGAATGAATGCCAAATGGTGTTAATTAGCCCTTGGCAAGTCCTTGGAAGTGTGGGGGCAGGACAAAGTTAATAGCCTAAATGTGCAAGGATCAGTAATGATGCAACTCCCTTGCCCTCCCATGGTATGTACCTAACCTATCCTCTGGACTACTGCATCCTAAAATGCAAACATTCATAGGTGCCCAAGGAGCTGCAAACAGAAATCCCTACAATGCCCTCAATGCCAACACCAGTGACAACAGCAGGCAAGAAGGTGGAGTACCTTCTGCTGTCCTGTTGAATCCACCTACACACAGGTTTGATCTGGATATTGCTTTACAAGCCTACAACTGCATGGCCAATTAAAAACATCATATTTTGTGTGTGCTAACTGCAACACACAAAACTGGCAACTTGCAAGAAATGGGACACAGAAGAACATGGAAACACGACTTTCATTTTCAGGCCAATCAGCTATGGTTTTATAATAAAAAAAACAAGATATTTGTTATATTTTTTTCCTCATAGACCAATCCAAGATTGCATACTTAATAATTTGAATTGATTCCTACCTTCAAACACACATTTTCATAACTATTATTTATGTTTGAGATAATAGCTATCCCTTTTTCATCAAAGGCATTATTATAGTCTGTCTTTGATTTTTCTTGACTACATAACTTGTAAAGGATGAAAAACCCTGTGCTTATCATTACCGTCTCATATGTGTCAAAGTAATAGTTAAAAAATAGAAGAACAAAAAGATAGAGGCCACGCTCAGCAGCACATTCTTTCAATGAGATTATTTAAGGTCCCCAATTTTTGTTCTCAGAGTTAAGAGATGGCTTTTTACTTCTAGGATTGTCTGCTGACAGTATACTTTATATACTAAACCAGTAAATTCCAAACCACAATAGAAATACATGTGTGTAAAATCTTAGTTGCTTTAAACAGCGAAGCACTGTGTACAGTCTTTACGTTTAAATCTCACTTAAGTGATCTTCTTCGAGATTGTCCAGAGGAAATCGGTGAGTCTTTACAGATCTGTTGCATATTAGGCTACTACCCACAATGTTTGCCGTTTCATACATTTTCTAAATTAACATGTGGCCTATGAAACATTTGCTGATAGCCTGAAGAAAGCTTACCAGTCCCATATTGCTGGCTTCTCCTTCTTCCCACTACATACAATGGGAGGAACAACGGGAGAAAAAAATAAAGTATTTCAGCTAACATTATTTTTTGTTCACTTTTTTCCTAAAGTGTGCATTAAAGACAAATAATTCACCACCTCTGTGCTAGAAAAAAGATGAATGAAGTCATAGATTTTAGTTGAGCAGAAGACATAATTAAAAGGGAAGAACAGAGAACAAATACAAAGCACAAAGCAAGACAATGCTACACGCTTTAAATCCCTATCTAAAATATGGAAGAAAGAAAGTACTTACAACTCACAGAATAAATCTGAATTAAATCAGCCACTTTCTAAGAGGTATAGTCTTACATTAACCTAAAGCGATACATATAAATAGTATTCTCCTTTAAATGGAGAAAATGTGAATGACGGAAACAATTCATTGGCTGAGTGTTGTGCATAATTAATGATCAGAATTCAGGACTGATTTGCATCTTATGCAACCTTATTAAACGTTCCTCAAAGAAAATGTGATACAATGTAATTATGTACAGTTTCCGTACTTCTGGAAATCATAACATCTGTGTCCATGCTCGCTTTGTATTTTCTGTACAAGTAGAAATTCTAATACCCTGACATTTTAGCAATGGAAAGAACCACTTTTAATCAACTTTCGAAGTAATATTCTTCAGAACACCAAGTATGCCTACAAGCCTGGCTCATTTATTTCATCAATATTTGTACTGCCTTAAACGTTATGTGTTTTAAAGTCTGCGTCAGGGTGTGTTTGCACTTCCACGTAAAATTCAGGCGAGACACAATTCTGTCTGGGGCTCCAGCTTCTACAGCATTGTGGAAGGTTTAACCCCCAGCTTCCATTACAATACTTAATTTTTATACTCATTTGGACCTCACGGTTGCAAAGAAAAGAATGAACATGTGACCAGCAGGTAACCGATACAATGAAGTAAGTCAGAGCTAAAAGCAGTCTGAAACAATAGCATTTATATGCATCTCAACTGTCTGTGCTCCAATAAAGGACTCTTTGTATGCAGACTGCAACATAACCTGTTTCCAGCTCCTGTGGAAAAGGAGGGCACAGCACTGCTGTTCACTTCCACTGCAGAGGTGGGCAAAGGTGGGACAGGAAAGGCAATGTTGACCTACTGAAAACTATTTAGTTCAGCCATTTTCAGCGCATGCATGTATGATCTTAAATGTACTGAAAAAGGAAACTTGCACAAGTTTAACTGACCATTAACTGACACTAAATATCATGCCTTTAAGGATAAATGTTCCAGATGCATTTAAGGAGGTTTAAAGACTTTCTAGTGCTTTTTGTTTCCACTTGGTCTGAAATGAGGAATACAGTTATCTTTGAAGCTACGTCATCAGTGATTTCAAGGAAGTGGAGACAAATATCATTGTTTACTTGCATAGCCTTCCCATGAAAAAATACTTTCCCCCAATTGTATTTATTTATATAAAATTGACACCCTTCTTTTCCTTTCTTGATGAATATTACGACTGAAAAAAGAAACAAGGTATTCTGAAACCAAGACACTTTTGTCCTCACCTGTGTCTTTTCAATCAGCATACAAGACACAATTCTTTTTGGTGAACCTAAACATTAGTTTATGCTGTCTATACTTTTCAAGCCACCTTCCTTCAGAGGAAAATAGGCTTAACTCCAAATCATAGCTGAATGTAGTCTCCATTAACTACAGTTTTATTGATGTATCTGAAGAAAAATTCCTCCTTCAGCATCTACAGGCTGCAGAAAGTCCTCCATTTCCGTTAATGACCTATTCCCTCTGACTGATTCAATACAGCCCACTGGCTATGGAAATGACAACACTCAGCAGGTGACAACAAAACGGTCAACAAACAGTGCTGAGATATGTCATTTTCTTCAAATACTTTCTCAGGAATTAAATGACACACTATGGTATGCCGTATCCTGCTCAGATCAAATATTTCTCTATTAAACAAAACTGCATGCATTTATATGTATTTGCCATAGTAAATGCAGATTTAAGTGTGTACTGCTTCAAGCTTCAGCTGCAAAACAATTTGCTATTTCCCACCCCTCCCCCAGTCTCCTTTAACATATAACCCCATGGGCAGCAACTGCTAGGATGCTGTACCTTTGACATAACTCCAGATTGAAAGCGCTGCCTTTATGGATCCAATCTGATGCACTTACTGTGACTGGGACAGATTGGAGTATGCAAATTAGCACCTTTCAAGTCTCCTGAACCCAGGAAATCCTCTTGCCATGTGTTCCAGCTAATGGACCTGAGATGTCCCTTTTAACAATGCTGTCTGCGCAATTCCTTTAACCTTTTCAGATTCAAACCTAGCCTTTTGTTCCTAGTTCTTTTTAGAAACACGCAACAACGTTTCAGGCTAATCTCTATTATAATTTAAACCAGTGTAAAACCAGAGCCACATCATAGCATTCAGTGGCATTTACACATGTTTAAAGTGAAAACGTAGCATCCAACAGTGCACAGAGGCCCAAAACATTAAAATTCCTATTAGAGAGATTTTCTGCCTCCTTTCAGTTTCAAATCCCTATCATTACTCTCAAACACTTATACTATAACAAAACACACAATTAGATTACTAAAGATCTAAATAAATGAATATCAGGTATAA
Organism: Struthio camelus; assembly: GCF_040807025.1. Lineage (NCBI taxonomy): Eukaryota > Metazoa > Chordata > Aves > Struthioniformes > Struthionidae > Struthio > Struthio camelus. The sequence continues at coordinate 54,484,399 of NC_090946.1, read as the reverse complement.
GAGTTGAACATTTTATTACAAGAGCATGATCTCCTGAGAAGAACAGATTATCAGCTTAAAAAGTACTAGAGGAAAGATGCAATCAAACCTGAACAGATTCCTATGTAGATTATATATTTAGCTGTGGAAAGATGAAGAAATATGTATCCTTAAATCTGAAGCAGAAAACTGTTACTGGAGGTGCCTTATGCCTGGAAAGCTATACTGCAAAGCTAGGATACTAATCTTTTCTACTTACCTGAGTCCTATGGTTCTTTTCACAATATATGAGCATTTATACTATTTTTCTGCCTTTACACTGTGTCCTGGAGTGGCATTTGAGCAGTTAATAACTGGACATTTCATTATTGCTTCCAAGTAGATATTGTCTTTCTAGCCTTTTCTCAACACAAAAATGTCAGTACCCTGATGATGTCCTGCCTCGTTCCATTTTTCTGTTAAGGTTTTGTGTTAATTACAATCTAGATAATTTTTTATCCTATCCAGTTAAAAATTGTATTTTCTTAGAATGTTATGCTCTGCTCTGTTTATACATAATAATACTTTCTCTTACATCATAAATCCATCTTTTTACCTTAGTAAAAAGCATCCAATTTATTACTGTTATCTCACTACGCTTCTGAATGACTAATTTGAACTTCATACAATTGCCAGCTTTTCTGGATAAAACGCTATTGCATACTGAATGCTTTTGGTTTTGGATAGAGACGTAGATTAAGTGCCTACTTTTCTCCCCTTGTGCCTGGATTTCTGGACTGCGCTTTGTTGAACGCAACTGTTTTTTTACTTAGCAGCTCTGGATGCTGCTTAACCTCAGGAAAATATCTGCTATCAACAGGCTGTATGTCACATAGATGAGGTTCAGATTCAGAATTTAAATATACAAAGACGACTACATGTGTGTCTTCTAGAAATCACTCCTTCATGGAGGTCTGTATTATCTCAAAATTGGATTCTCACTTCTTACGCACCGATTCTATCTTGTGGCATCACACACAGCTCTTCCCTGACAAAAGAAAGTTCAGGATCACTTTGCTGACTGATTTGATCTGCAACAACTATTTCCTCCTAATTTATCTCTTCCACATTATTTTGCCTACTGCTGCTTATATAACTTAACTTCTACTTCTTCTCAATAGTCTATCTTTTCAGCCAGCACAGACTTCTGCTCTCAAACACAGCCTAGGTTTTATATGCTTTCTCGTATTTTCCTTCGTTTTGTGTTCCTTTGACACATGCTAATATAGGTCAGTTAGCAGTCTGTCCCCTTCACGTAAGACTGTAAGAAACTGAACAGTCTCCTTCATGCTCATAAAGTCTATCACTGACATCATCATTAGCAACATGCCCTTCTCCACAAATCTCCAAGCCAGCAGTAGTCTTTTCTGCTAACACCTTTTTTAGCCTGGAAAAATCCTCTGTACATTCATCAGAACCACCATCTGCTGCTTCCTCACCTTTAGTCTTGTGTCACTATTTCCATGTTGACCAGTGTTACGCAGAAATAACCTCATTATGCAATACTCAGAATAACTGAAAATAGCAAATGAGAAGATAAATCTTCTCCCTAATATTTTATAGCACTCCAACATTTTTCTATCTGTTCTCCCACTTTTTTCACTCTCTTGTCAGATGGGGCTCCCTGTAATGATTCAAATACTGGAGGAAAATGGATTTCTACTCAGCCATAGCCCACCCAGCTACAGGACTATCTCTAAACCTAATGTCAACTTGTACTTGTTTCTCTACTGGTTACATCTAATCAAAATGCTCCAAAGTTTTACAAAGCTCAAACATTTGTGGGGGAAGAGAAGTTTTAAAACCATATATTTTCCTCTTCAGTAATGATTACCCAAACTGTTTGGCCAATTTTAATTCCTAACAGCGTGCTTACAGTCTAAGTATTAGAACTTGTTTTCACTACAAGAAAATATTCTTCTGTTTCTCCATCATATTGTTAACTGTGTGCAACGGTTGCACACTTCATCAACTTTCATTACTGTAAAATGTAATAACTTGCTCTCTTCACTAATCTTTCCTTTGCCTTAACCAAAAAGACTTACAGGTATTGCACAAACTAAACTGTTTGTGCGCTTATCATGCATATTTACAATGCATGGAAAACTGTATCGCGTACTCTCCAGCACGATAGTGAGTAGTCTCACTGTCTTGCTATATTCTAGAGTAGTTAACCAGCAGCATCTTCCAAACATGAACAAATATTGTAGTGAAAAAGTTTCTCCACAAATCAAGATAAAATGATTTTAAAAATTATAAAAGAATATGATGAAATCTTTACTTCCACATTTGGGAACAAATAATTAAATGTAAAAAGTATAATTAAAAATAAAATAAAATACAAATACAAATACATATAGCTTTTATCAGATCTAGACAGTTTTACCTGCACAGTATTTTCACACGATAACTAAAAAATGGATTATCTGTGCATTTATGTTTGTGAATCAAGAAGTAATGACAGATTATTCTCAAACTCCCTGTGAAAATATGCAATGAAATGTTAGCAATAGGTCAGGCTTCTTACCTACATGGATTGTGTGTGCTTTGGTTGTTGACTTTAAATACGGAAAAGCTGAAATAACATCAATGGGTCTAATAACCTGTGGCATCTCCAGGGGATGGAGGTAAAGACGATTAAAACTCCATTAAGTTCCATCCAGAGACTGAGGTTTCCAGTGGCAGTAAAAAGGACTTGAAGTATGTGTATAAAATACTGAATTGCTATCATTCATGGAAAGGCAGGGAGCGTTGCATTGAGTAAAGCCAGAGTGCAGCGTTTGAGCCATAGATGGCTTCCAAGCAGTTTAAAAGCTTCTACGACTACATTACCTGATCAAGTCTGTGCTGGTACGGAGGCTGCTAGCAAGTAAGCAGGGGCTTACAGCCCTTGTAAATACTAAAGATGACTTTGCTGGGTTGTCTTAGATGCAACCGCACAAGTACAGCCTTACCTCTCCGCACTGTGAGCCACTCCAAGAGCTCCACTCCTGACTATGCGAGGTCTGTGTTTTGTATCTTGTGGCTTTTGGCCCTACGATGATGAAGGGTATGGCTTATAGGGTCAAAATGTTTGCACTGAGGCTCTCTTTCCTTTCAACTTCATAGCAACCTGATTTTTTGCTCTTTGAATCTGACACTGTAGTTGCTAAGACGTCCTTTCATCACAAAATGCTTTCTTAATGGCAGAAAAAGGTATAACGTAAACTAAAAGTGAAATGAGTCTCATAAAATTACCAAAATAACTTTCAATAAGGCTAGGGGAAAGCTTCTAGGAAAGCAGATGGGACATTTTATGGCATAGATGGAGAATTCAGTGATTGTTATCCACTCGCAGCCACTTGTGCACAACAGATCTCACCATGTGACTGGTTCATAGAATTGTTGGTTGGGCTTTTGACCTGTTTTTTCCTTTCTAGTTCACTAGTTCGATTCTATCAATTCTATCAGAAGTATGTAATGGGCCAATAGCTGGCCAATAATTTAAGGGGCCTATCAGAGACTAGACAGAGCGTTTAATCTGTTTTTTCTGTCTTGTGTGGGTTTGTTTTGTGAAAATCTTAGTAGAAACCTCCATCCTAGTGGTCATTCAGCGCAACAATCAGCACTAAGTGTACCAAAAACAAAGAAAAAGAAAAATTACATTTTTGTTTGACCCAGAGACTTCAGTATCTCTCTTGTGTAAGTGTTTCTGTCACATAAATTGTATATATTGCCCTGCCTCTAGCTAGTTTTAAGACAACTAGTATCTAAGTTATTATTTATGGTAATATAATGCTATAGGAAAGCATTACAGTTTCTTAACAGTTGAATAAGTAGTGCTGAAGCAAAGAACTTAGTTATGAAAGTTATCACTCTTGTACACAAGAATACAAAATGTGTACCTTTCACTACAGTTCAGATACACAGTTCTATTCTTATTGCTAATACCATCTTTTGATCCTAATCTGACTTTAAAAGATATCCCATAGTGTTTAATTCCAAATATTTATTCTTTAAGAGGCCCTGGTATTTTTTAAGGAAGAAATATTTTTAAAAATATTAAATTTTATTTGAAAATATTGCACATTTTACTTTTAATTGTTTTACAGTTCAAATTGTAAGGTGTGTTCTTTTTTGTTCAAGAATTTTTAAAGCAACTAATTTAAATATGCAAAATTATCTTGAGTTGTTCATACGTGAACTTAAAAGCCATGCAACACAGGAAAATTAAGTAATTATGCCTCCAAGTTATTTACTGCAATTAAGCTCATTTATCATATGCAAATTAGTGCAAACTGGTCTCATTAGTTACTAAATTACTCAATATGAGCTGAACAATGTAGCACTCCAGTTTGTAATGAAAAATCCCTGTAGAGGCAAGCAGTATCAATTAGGCTAATTTGCATATGCAAATATATTCACCAACTTTCCCTTTTCTCTATATTTAGTTCTACATTTCCTGATCATTCCTGATTATATGAAATATATAGGGTTACTGACCCTTTTCCATATCTCCTCAATAGTAAGGAAGTCACAGGAAACATCCAGGGGCCTCGTATAAACTGATCATCCTCTTGCTAACGTTTACAACCACTTTGAGCCACATTTTTCCATATCAGAAACAGAATTAATTTTTCACTGTGTTTATAAATAAATATAAAAATATACACAGATATGTTAAACTGAAGATATCTTTACTGAAGCCTACTCTCACTATAATATCACTTTTCAAAAAAAGATGAAGATGAGTGTAGAATATAATAAAGCATAGAATTTGGCAGATCAAAAAACTTTTAAAAAAATAATGGACATATTCTTGTTATCTGTTTTTTTCCCCTCTTTTGCAAGTGTTCCTATGGCTCATCATCCAGGCATTTTTAGTTGGATTACATTTAAAAGGCTTTTTGCCCCGATTGTGGAGATACTGATAACTGACATAACAGCCTTTGGGCATTGCTGTTTTGGTGTTTCTTTTTTTCAGGAGCACTCAGTGGATAGTTTCTTTGGCTACAAACCTACTGCGGGAATTGTCTCTTCAGTATGATATACAGCAATTGGCTGTGGCTTGGAATTTTTTGAGATGACTGACTAAGACTACTTGCTTATAGAATCAAGATATAAAATATCACAAGGTGCTCCTCCATTGCCATATTTACTTCACTATAAATAAACTATATTCACTTTTTAAACATACTGTATACTGTGTTCTTGTGTGTCTATCAATAAATTTTGAAGTATCAAAATATTAGGAAGATTAGAGAGCCTCACTAATTTCTGAGCTTACACTTATCCCAGTCTTCAAAATATTAACAGCAAAAGGGATTAAACAAACTAACTATTAATACAATTTCTTCAGACAGCAGACTTTGAAAAACATAGGTATTCCCAAGGTATAACTATTTTGCAAGGTTCTTTGCTTCACTTTCAAACAACACTTATCAGAATACTGCTTTGAAAATTATTTCTAGGAGCAATACCCTACCTAAATCAGAACTTGTTAGAACAGTACTCCATTGCTGAATCTGTCTGATTGCTGTTTTACGACTCTTTTGGTCTTGTGGCGATTATTTTCCTACCTATAATACCACAAGGCAGTGCTTCGAAGTTCCTGCAGATTTAAGTGGTGCATTTGAATGCTTGACCTAGACTTTCCTGCGAAGTGTTGATCACACTGCTAAAATAAGACAAGATTCTAACATATGACAAACTTGCCACCATTATTGATTCATTGTGTCCTTTATCCATCATCAACAAGTCTATTCTCACTTAAATGTCAGAGCAGAACTTCCTACTATCAATTTGGCTAAAGATTAATGGGAGTAATTTGGTAAAAGCACCACCCTCTCCGAAAGGCCACACCTCAACAGATATTCAATACAGTATTGATGGTGATTTTGACTGAAAATCCTCAGTTACAGATAAAAATGCAGTAGAGATTTACTAGTGCTATGATAAGGTTATATCTGGAAAAGACCATAATATATCACATATCAGTAGAAAAAAGAAGAGGCGGCAGGGGACATCTAGCTTACATAAGCAATAAAATCACTGACTGTCTTAAATATGTGGTAAGTGAAAAACTCAAACGTCAAATAGTTTTCAAGGTGGTCATCTTCCTTTTTTTCCCTCATATTAGCTAACTGAATCATGTATTCATGTAGGGTCATACTTAATACCTAAAGAGTTTATATAAATCAGTCTCAATGAGGTTTTATGTAGATATTTGTGATAATATGTATTATAAAAAATACACCTTTAGGCTATATAGTGCATATTTATATATATTCAAAGCAACATGCTCACAAATTACACAAACTGAAATATCACAAAACTACTGCTTACTTATTCATTTTTTCTACATTTATGAGACAGTATAATAGCATTTCTGTCTAATATGCAAAACAGTGGCATAGCTATCAGTGCAGATATCTTTGGTACTGTAACCATAACACAAGCATTTGCTTACAAAAACAAAAACTTGAACTAGACCTCTGCCAAGGGTATACAGCTACGTAAATCACTCCCATTCATAATCTCTGTTTCAAAGAGAAATTCATTCTACTGGTTAATTTCATGTTTTCCTAAAATTATCTTTGTTGCTATTCTGCACTTAGTTACTTTAAAAAGATGTGAAAAATCTGGCATTATCCATAGCGCTTTTGAATGCCACAGCTGAGGTAGTACAGAGAGCTACCTCTCAATCATTTCAAATTAAGTGGAATATTTCTCATGATAATATCCTAATTTACCTCTCTTGTACCTCTCAAAAGATAATACACCAAGCAATATACTTGCATTTGGAGGCTGTGTACATGGCTAAATCAGAGCAGTTGTTCAGTGCTGCACTTAAGAAATGACTAGATGTAAAAAGTGTTTTTTATTTCCGTAGCACTGGGTTTTTGCCTTGCTGACAAAACACTTCACATTTTGTTCCTAACTGCTTCTGCTCCATGTCTGATTACTGCAACCTAAGAAAGGTTGTAGTAACCCTGACAAAACAAAGCATGCATAAGAATGTTTCCATCAGGTCACTGTTTTGCAGTCTTATCTTCCTGGAATATAGTTACTTGTTCAGTGTGCCTAAATTCTTTAAGAAATATCAAATCAGTTCTTATCTCACAGCTAAGGAGACCTAAGAGGCGTGCTGCTGCTCCTCATTTTTTCTCCCTGCAGATTGTTGCAAATTTGTGATATACAATCATGACAACTGGTCTATCAAGGAGGAAAGCGGTGCTCATAAACCAAAGCAGGGAGAAAAAATCTAAATCTGTACATGACACAAGGAAAATAATACTACCAACACAAAAAACTCTTTTTGCACACACATACACGCAAATACATACAGTCATTCTGCGAGCAAACAGCTACTGCACAGTGCAAAACAACTAGACCAATTCATCTAAATTATTACAGCACAAAAAGTACTTGCCCTCCCTCTCATTAAAATTCTCCCAATCACGGGCTTTCTAAAAAAAAAAAAAATGAATTTGTAAAAAATCTCATTAATGTTAAGTGCTGATAACAACAATATTCAAACTACTGGCAGAAATATGACTGGCTAGATTTATTTTGATTTTTCTTGGAAAAGCCATTTTTTTACCTGTAAAATATGACTTCCCAAATGTGATTCAAATACTTCAATGGCAAGGGCACTGGGACTTCTCCTGCGCTGGGCACCTATAACTGAATAAAAAACAATTATGTTGCAAGGTCTGCACATTCACTTCTAATGCATCCCTGATCACACCACTGGACATCAACTATTTAAATATAAGTTTTGCATTTTAAACACCAGGGTTAATTTCAAATTTGCCTTGCGTACAGTAAGTAAACTTGCTATGTAATTTTCAGTGACTGAAATTTTAAGCAACTAAAATTCTAAGCATAAAATCATTCTTTTTTAAAAAAGCTGTTTAAATGTCCAGGAACTATGGAAACGAATAGTTTATTCAAATATGTCCCAAGTTCCTGTAGAAGAGTTTTTGTACATAGCGTTGAGCGCATGCAGAATTTAGTGAAAAAAAATCATTGAAAAAGACTCTAAATATAATTTACATGTTTTGAAATGTGGGAATGAGAGCTAAATATTACCCAGCAATTAGAAAGATATGAGAGAGATTTATCTGAACAGTTACTTATTTGAAACCGAAATGAAGTAAGCACAACATTAAAAAGTCATCATCTCTTAACAGCTGCCCTATCACGACGGATGAGACAGCAAAGTTATTCCTAAGTATGAGGAAATATTGTAGTATTTGAGATATCATTGTTAGCTGCTGGAAAAGGTACTTGAAACTACAGCTTCTACTCTTAAAAATATATGCTTTAATAGTACAAAGCAAGTAACAGGCAGCAGTTTTCAAAGGCAGCAGTGACTACAAAACAAGCTGAAAAATCATAAAGCCGAACTTTCATTAAACTCTCTATGCCAGGAGTGCAAAGCCAGGAAGTGAGTACAAGTATAACCAAGAGGAGGCATCTACTGCAAGCTGAGTTTTCTTCTTAGGTCCAGGTTTTATTTGCCACATGACCAGAAAGAGACAAAGAATGGAAAAGAAGGGGGAATAGGGCTGGAGGAACCTTCCCTTCCTTTTATATCTTTGCGCCAAAGCCAGGGCTATATACAGCAGGGAGAGAAGAAGTGAAGTTTGTTCTATACCCTTTTAAAGCATGCACAAAAGCTTTTACATCCAAAGATGCTGATGGTCTTAGGCCTCTGGAACCATCGGAGCATCAGTGTGTATTGCTCTCTTTTCAAGGCACCATCTGATTAAAATCACTCAGCAAGGATACTCAATAGTAATATTTTTAATAAGAAACAGGAAATACAAAGGAACCACTCAAACAACCAGAATGGACGAGTGCCATTACTGAACAGGCTAATTTAACACCAATGAAAACAAACTATAGAGCAACAATTTTTAAGTCTTCTATGATACTGGCTGCCAAACATGACATCAGTGAGAGAAGATATATGCCAAGTAATGATAGTCATATTGACTTAAAAATGTAATATTGCTCCTTATTGATGCCCCATGTAATTTCCTTGCAGGAAATTCTAAGCTATTTATCCTGGGCAAACAGGTGGCTTCACTGCTAACAGATTCGGGCTACAGCTCATAATTACAAATGGTGACTGCTTTAGACACGGTGTTTTCTGAATCCTTTTCTTTTCTCTAAAGGAGTTCAAGGACATAGATGCTAACAACTTAAGAAAATAAGTCCTCTTCAAGACTACTTCTTTCCATTGTAACTAAAGTTGCTAATAGACTGATATGATCTACCTGTCTTAACTTTAGTTAGTGTAGTTACTGATGAGACATGTCAGCATAATATTACGCTTTTACTGGCTTTAGGTATTTATTCACTCTTCTATTTTTCTATATCAGTCTTCTGATCCTAAATCATTTTGCTTCTCTTTGCATTGTCTCATCTTTTTTATAGCTATTTACAGTAATGCCCACTTCAGGAAAAAAAAATCAGAGTATCTTAAACTTTCTAGCAACTTAAACTCCATTAACAACTTCTTTTCCACAGATGTAAAGATGATCCCTCTTATTTCTTACACTACCTCCACATATGTTATCCAAGGTTTGCCAAAACTGGGGTTGTATCTACATTTCCATGAGAAACTTTAGCTTTAGTTATAGGATGAAATAAAATATACGGCGTTGTAAAGATCATCAGTGTTCCCATTATGATTGCTATCAGTTAGCAATGTGTTTTGTACGGTCGCTTCACTTATAATCTACCAGAAACAAAAAGAAAATTCACATATTTTGGACCATTAGGCATTGTTTCATATTAGTCTCCGTAATAACGCTGCAAAAAGCAAAAAATAACACCCCCCCCAAAACCACAAAACCCCTGACATCTTTTAGAGGGTTTCATTCCTCCATCTAGACTGTGTTACATTGCTTGAACACATCACCACTCAAACACATCACTACTCAGAATTCATCTTCTGATTTTGTTTCCTGCATTATATCACTCCCTTACAAGCTACAGGCATTTTTATATGAATCCATCATATTGAATGTTGCTTCCTGTTCTATGATATTAATTGTCAATCGCAGTTTTTTAGCATGTGAGTTTCACAACATGAATAAAATGCATGAAGACAATTAAACACTTTTGTTAAAACAGTATCTTAAACTTTGAATAACGTTTACTGGTAAGTCATCAGTTCTACCTACTTCAGACACACTCAAACCTATAGTTTAAATGAAAACACTTCAATGTCAGTGAGTTAACTGTAGAAAACACAAGAGGGCCAGATCTTAGCTTCAAAAATTTGTCAGCTAAATCATCTAAGAGTCTATGCCTGCATCCTAGCGGCTGGTATATACGTACACAAATATCCTGCAATAGCTTCATGCTATTCAATTCATTGCCATTTTTATAGCACTAGAACACCTCTTGATGTATGTGTTTTGCACTTACTCAGGTGACATGGGGTTGTAATGACAGTGCCTAATTTTACAAACAGCATAAAGATGTTACATAGGGAACCATTATGCTTCTAGTTGCCATACTGCAACTCTCACTTTTTGGTAACTGAGTACATGTCAAATATGCACTTTTTGTATTTCAGGGCAGCCAATATTTCACTATCGTTTTTAGTATTTTGAGGAATGAGACAAGAATATTGAGATAATTCCAGAACAAGGAAAACAGTCTTATTTTCCTTGCTCCTCTGACCTTATTGCTTCATTATTTTACTTATTCTAGCTTCCACAATTTCTTGATAACCATCTGCAGCTGGAAAAAAAAACACTTTTGGTATACAAATGCATATCACATTGATACCTTTCAAAAACATGGCCATCTCACAGTCCAATCACAGCACAAAGCCTCTTATTTGTACTGAATAGATCGCTGGCATGATAATAGATGAAAGGAAGACAAACACTGAAATGGTTGGATTAAAAAGCAAGCCACAGTTTTATTTTATTATAAAATTTTGAAACATAAACTATAAATGCTGAATTGGCTTCCATCGTATAAGCCACAGCCAGGCATCTCTAAATCTCTCAGCCTGTGGATGGAACCATCAGCAGCCAAAGCTTAGCTGTTCAGAGAAATCTTGGAAAGCAAAGGATTTAGGATTTATGTCATAACATCTATAAATCAAAGTAGCTCAAGAGCCTTCACAGACCTAAAGATCTTTTTTTAAAATGTGGATTCCTTCTAAAATGTAGCCTCTCTACAGAAACAAAGTATTGGATACATGGAGTAAATTTCTTTATTGACAAAAAGGAAGTAGGGAAAATTAGGATGTGGAAAAGGCTGAAGCATGGGTACCAACTGGAACAGCAGTCCAGAAACAGATTCCAAAATTAAATTGGAATTAAATTAAATTAAATTCTTCTTCTAAGCTCCTCCTGTTTTACTAGTATGAACAAACTTCTTTAAATAGGCTTTTTCATATGTGGCCATATTTTTCACTGTCTACGTTTAATTGACAAATTTAAGGTTTTGATACACAATCGCTGAGTTTAACAGAAGAGTTGGCTGAACCAGTATTTCCATTAAACATTGACTATTAATAACAATAAGAAGAGAGAAAGACTGTTTTCACATATGCACTTGTCCTGCTGGAGTAGAAGCATCTGTCTACCAAACTCTTTTATGACAATACGTGGCATTGGACCTTGGATCTTACTATCTAGACTGACATGCCTATTCCTAGCATATGATTACTACATAACAGGCTATCAACAAGGGAAAAATTCTAACTGCTAACAAATTCCTCCTTAAAATTTCCTCCCTCGATGACTACTCTGGCTATGCATGAGGTGAAGGAAGAACCACATCCCTTTCAGTGTGTCTTGGGGGCAGTCTAAGCATGCTTAATGCAATCTCAAGAGCAATTGCAATTGTGATAGGAAGAGTTAGAGACTCCATGGGAAAGAAGAATGTGGACTGCTTAACAAAGATTTCCATACATCCTAAAGAAAGAGGATTTCCTCTTAAGAATTTCAACTCACTTCTAAGCTATGGGGCATAGAATGACCAAAGACTGATGTCCACTGCAACTTTCTAATAGAGAAGACAGAGCTCTAATTAAGCAGAAGCGGTATTGCTTGATTGCTAGGAGTCAAAGCATACCACCAGCACAATATTAAATTTCCTCTAAAATAAGACATTATTTTTGTGAGACTTTTCATGCCTCCTCTCAACATCAGTTGGTTTTGTAAAATTCAGACCAACAGTTTTAAAGTTGTGTTGCTCTGATAATTTACTTTTAAAGACTGTTCTGAACTTTTTAAATTAATTTTCCTGAATTGTTATTTACTCAAAAAGGCCCTTTCTCAATTAACCCCCCCCCCCCGAATCCTAATTTTTATATTCACTTTGTTGATTTTTATGAGGATCATCTTTTTGTATGCCTGGAAGCAGAGGCACAGGTAGGGCCATCCTCCTACACCCTTTTCGTGTAATCTGCTGTCTGGAGAATTACAAAAAAGACAGCCTATGTTTCACTGTTTTGATCTTGAAGAGCTCTAATTTTAACTGCCAATAAAGTCTGACTTTAATTAGTAAAGCTAAAGCAGACCTACATAAATATAAATGTCCATAAAAACCCCACCAAAAAGAACATTATGTGTTTTAATCACAAACTGTGCAACCAAAATCAGCTAACTGCATGGAAGTTTCATATTGTGCTGGCTAATATTTCTGCCTGTAAGTAGCAACAGAATACATGATCATTTCAGATAAGAAAGCATAAGAAAAACAGAAGTAATATCTTCTGAACTGTCAGAGACGGCAGTATGTGCAAAGCAGTCCACAGCACGCGTGTGGCTATAATCTTTTAACTTTTCCAGAATTTAACGTATATTTTTTCAAAGTAGAAAAAGGCCTATAGAAATTATAAGACAATTCTAATGCATTTTTGGTGCAAAATAGACTATATATCAAGATTTATCTTTCTCTGTTTCTAAGTACAGCCCCAAATGCCCATGAAAGAATAATGTAGGTGAAAGTGATAACCAGGGTGGTCCCACACGAAGAGGTGAGAAGTCAACTTAAAACCTTGGGGCTTTCCATTTTCCAAATAATTTGAGAGTGTTTAAAAGCTGTGTTTTAGAAGAGAGAGGGATGGATACTGACTGAGGGCCAAAATGCCTGGCAGAAGATACAATGTCCGGGAAGGACAAAGTACAATCAATGTTAGACTTCTGAGAAAAGGCTAGTATTTAGGTATACTAAAATCCACAGAAGGCTTTTATTGTTTTTAATTCTTTTACGCCACATCCAATACCTTGCTATTGTCATATGTTTGTCCACCGATCGTTCTTTGCCGCCCCACTTATGACTGATTTGAAGTTTTGAAAGAAATCTCTGCCAAGAGCCTGACACACATGTTGAGGACATGAAGCAGAGATGACATGCATTCAGATCCTGATCTAAAGTGAGACTGAATGATAGACAACCAGCACGACATAAGCAGAGATGTTGCCCTCTGATTTGGAAAGGGGTACCCAAAGAAAGTAAAGGATGGGTCACCAATTTACCTCACTGTAAGCCATCATGAAATCCAAAATTTAAGTCTCTTATAACATCCACCTTCCCAGACGGGAAGAAGAGGAAATAAATCTCAGCTGGACTTGCAACATATGTGCAAAGTATTTTATCTTGGTTTAGTAAAGCTATGGGATTCATTAATGCTGTGCCATTACCAACCCAGTATCACAGCAATAAAGTATCAGAACAAATTTGTCACAAAGGACTACGTGTAAGATGCATAATGCAATATATGATAATCAACTTACGAAGCTAACAATGGCATTTCAAATCTATTTTTTGTGTAGGCGAACGCCTATTCTTCTAGATGTCCATCTTCCAGTCACATGTATAGATCATGTATTCATTACTGGGAGTCCATGTAAGTCATGTTACTTGAGAAAGTAAACCAAAACTTTCCATGGAATAAAGGAATTATCGAGAATGGACTGGTTAATTTAAGAAAATGTTATGTAACACAATGATTACAGGTGTGTTTTATTGCTTCCTGTAGTTCATCTATCACACCTCATCAAAAGCTCCAAGAAATAAAAGCATTTTTAGTAAGATTTGTTTTTCAAATACAAGTTGTTTTAAATTTTCTGTTAACTTTTTCTTTATTTTTTTTTAGTTTCAAGAACTTAAGTGTCGATCAAAGTAAACTGTGCCCAGAAAAGCAGGAAGTACTGTATTGCTTGTTAACTGCACTGGAATCAGTGGATTTGAATATGCATTTCCTAGAAATAATGTGTCCTCCCCCCAGAAATGATGCAAAGTCAACAGAAAAAAGAAACCAGATAAGTGGCTGTCTTGGTGCAAATCTTCATCCATTTTCTAAGCCTGCTCCTTCTCCCGTTATTTCCATCTGTTTTATTTGCCCTTTGCTGCATGTGTGTGGGGGGGGGAGGGGGAGATAAATGGGGAAGACAAGATTGCTCCTAAATATCTGTTTTTCTCTTCTGAATTTCTTAAAATTAAAAAATTCAAGACTGAATGTTAAACACACTCAAAATACACACGTAAAAATAAGTATATTCCAGATTTTAGTATTTTTCACTTGATAGCTAAAATAGCATTACTTTGGACTTATTTGTTCATTTTAAGGAGTGCATTTCAGAGACTTTTCTTTTCACTGTGAAGGTTGAAGGCTTTGCTGTGTAAGAATTTCCAGTCATCTAAGCAAAGCGAGTTCTCCATCTGTGGCTGGGGGAGGGAGCACTGGCCTTTCTCCCACACTGTAGTAGTTACTATAGGAACTATTGTGCCTCCTTCAAAAGGGCTACAGACAGGGTGATTAAAATTCTTCATGGGAGAACCCCCACTCCTCTCCTTGACAATGAAATTCTTCAGGGAGAGGGCTAAGCCTCCAGCTCAAGAATGACAGCACCTGAGGGAGTGATGTGGCGGGGAGAATCACCACTGCTTTAAATTGAAGCATAGGGAAAAAATACAAGGGTCTGTAGACCCTCCAGTACTCCTGCTTTATTTTCATCCCCTCCCATGAAATACAGGAAAATTGGCCAAAACCACCAAGAACCAGGAGGAAGAATGGCTACACGCATTCTCTACCACATAAAGTACAAGGACAGAAGGCAAAGAACACATATTCTCCATTATAATCAGTATGAGGAGAAGCAAAAAGTAGTACATCACCAATGAAACAATTACGTGTAACTACTAGCATTCACTCTAGCCATTAGCTCCACGGTAAGGCAACAACATGCACTTTGCATGGAGGGGAGAGGCCAATGTCTCTGATACAAATGAATTAGAGCTGCCACCCAGGATCAGAATCACTTTTTACTGGTGGTTGTACAAATATTTACAAAGATATTGCCTTTTGCTCCCCAAATATACAGTCTAGGAGAAGGGGCAATTACGCACGATGCAAGAATAAGAATTGTGATCCTAATACTATTTACTTATATTCTACTCCCAGAAATACATATAGTAAGAAGCAAATAACTCCACCTATTCTTCAGCTACACATCAATATTATTAGATTACATTAGAAATTTTGTGGTAGCAGTCTTAAAGAAAGGAGGGAAATGGCTTCACATTTCAGCACAGAGGGTGAGTCACAGGAAGGGGTAATGTACAAGGAAGCACAAAAATGTTTCAGAAACTGTCAAAAAACTGGATGGAATAGCTGAGAAAGTGCTGCTCAAAGCAGCTGCAAGTAAAAGATGCTTTAGATAATATCATAGCTTTAATGAAATTCGTTTTATTAATTAAAATGAGCTTCCCAGGAAATACTGTTGCTGTGAAGAAAGAGGAAGAAAGTCTGCAGAAATATGGAGGAGAAAGAGGCAAAAGAGAGGCAGATGTGGGAGGCAAGAGAGAGGGAGACACAAAGATAGGGTGAGTTGAGGAGTTAAAAACTTAGGAATCTGGCAGTGGTTTAGATACATGTCAACACTCTTGAGATATTTGGCTCCACCAACGGAAAAATTCATAAACATTATGATAACATGCAGAAATTCCTTAAAATTCTCAGTTTCCCCTGAGATAACTGATGAGTATAGATTACTTATCCAGATATAATGACAAGACACTTAACATTTTGAATAATAGTTCTCCTGCCTTATTTTCAAGCTAGTATTAAAATTCCTTCGGGAAGGAAACTGCTGCCACCTCGTTCCAGCTTCAGCGCTACAGAAATTGTTAGTGTCACTGATTCTGTTCTCAGAAGGAGGGTAGGGTATTAACATCAAGGCAGAACAGTGTTATATAGTGTCAGACTATACTTGCTGGTAAAACTAAGAGGCCTACATCTGTTGTCTTGCTTTTTTTTTTCAGTCTGATCCCAAAGGTTCATGTTATGACATTTGTAACATCTGCTACAAATGCGGAGGTAAGTCAGGCACAACCTTATTACTTCCAATCTAACGCTCCATCCATCCACAGGGCTTTCATATGCCACTGGTATGTCAAGGAGACCAAAAGCTGTTCGATCTACATGAAGCAAGGTATAATATATTTCTGAGAGTCAGGAAGGGGAAATCTTGCTTTCGTATGTCTCCCCTTTTTTGTCTATCTTAACTCTCAGCAGCGTTACTTTAGAATCTTCTGTGAACGAAACAGGCAATCCGCTCCTCCTCCGAGCCAACACCAATGCCTTCCTATGCCTTAGACAGTGGTGTACTGCAAAATGTGCAAGGCGTGATTCACATCTTCCCTGTTTTTACTAACACTAACGCGTATTTGGCACCCCCTAACTGGACCCTCCTAAACAGAGGTCCGCTTTCTTGCCTAGTCCTCTCTTTATTCCTTCCCTCTATTTTGGTGGACTCACCGCATTAATTACCTGATCCATGGCAACAGGAAAGGAAGGAAGGAAGGAAAATGAATGCTAAGATCCTTTACAAGTAGTATGCTTTCTGTTAGCGTCTCCTTACTATCAGTGGAGTAACAGATGTGGACTTCTATTACTACATCCAGAGTGCTTGAAGATTTAAAAACTTAACTGTTAATGGCTTAACATATAGTTTGCTACTAGGGCTACGCTGTCATCACTAAGCGTAATACTAAGGCTATCTCAGCCTTAAAACGGTGTAGGCATTTCACAAATATCTGCACAAGAAGTCAACCATTCACTCTGTGGCTACAACTACCCACTGAATTTTCTTAAGAAGTATGCATAACCTCTTCTGACAGCAGTTGGCCTGTAATTTTAAAAACTAACAGCTTTAGATGTTATTAAACTACTAGGTAAAATGCTCCACACTCAGTATCAGATACCAGAAAAGGAAAAAATCTTCCATTTGATACAGCCTTTTAATATTAATTTCATAACAAAGGCTACACAACACCACATGATAACAAAAGGAGAAACAAATCCTGCAAAAATACAACAGCAGCTGTATTTTTGGTCTTCAGTACTTTCAGTATACTCACTGTTTTCTCTTATACTATCACAGCCCAACTGAAAGGAAGTCCCCCAGTTAAGAAGGGCACTGCAAAAGAACAGACATGCTGGAAAAGAACAGGCCCCCTTATCTTCGGTGAACACTAAAAACTAAAAAATACAGCAAACATTACTATTAGCAAATGCAGGAGTGGCCCTCATCAGTGGCATACAAAATCCTGCTACAATATAACCCGACAGTAACTGACCCTAATGCATCATCATCCTATTGGAGTAGGCCATATACTGAAATGAATCTAAATGCCTAAGTATTTAGAATTATTTCTGGTTCTAAGGAGGAATTTAGGGCTTTACTGCAATCATAGCCTTGGTTTCCTCGCTGCTGCCTATAGGTAGTGGATTTATTTGTGCACTGCATGTCTGTCTTCCTTTTCATGATGCAGTCACAGAAAGATATAATGAAGTTTCATAAATTAAGTGGGACTGGGTACAACTCTGCAGTCAATCACCATTTTCAGGGAGGGAATCTGTATCAGTTGCCAAAATTGAACTGTGTAATTAACCCAGGATTCTGGTAATAACCAACTGTGCCACTAGTCAATTATTTTTGCTTGTCTTCCAGCTGCTGCTTCTCTCTATTCATAAGACAGACTGCAAGAAAATGCAGCTATTAAGAATTTGGTGATTTAAAAAAATAATAAAGAAGTTTAACAAGATTACCAAGACCATCTGTAGTAGAGCTGTAACAAATTTTTAAAGACTATTGCAACTGGTTCTAAATGTCTTATTGGGAAAAATTAATAGAAATTTTCAACAAGCAGTTTTATGAGAGCTAGAATAGTATTCTGACATTGCTGAGGACTGAAAAATGACCCAGCATAAGCCACGCTGCAAATCCCCTAGTGCTAATGTCTTCAAAGTTAAGTTGTCGCACATACCAGAATACTAGTTAAATCCTTGCAAGCTGGAGATGGCACTGCCTGTTTTTAAAAGCACTGCTGCTTATGAAGGAATTAGGGTTGATCCAAAGGCCAAAGCTCCCAAGCCCAAAGCTCCCAAGGGAAAGACTTCCCATCACTTGGATCAGGTTCTTAATATGAAAAAAAAAAGTATACTGCTTGTAAGGGCCTATTTTAGCAATTATTAAGGAAACAGAATCTCTCAGAGATCCTAGTGACTGGTAAGAAACATAGTTAAATCTTTACTGGAAATAGTGATATGGTGTTTAAATCTTTGATCAAGTTAAAAAAATTCATATAGTTCATGATGAAGGAGCTTGCAAATAAATGAGAAATAGGAAGTTAACATTTTTGCTGTTATTACTGACTTCAGCAAAAGATTGGTGTTTCCCTTTTTATGGGCTTTAAGATTTTTTAAAATAGGCAAGAAAAGACCGGCTTGTTTCACCTCTGGAGGGTGCCTTCCAGGGAAAAGTATAGAAAAGTTCCATCAGAAAACAGCAAGAATAGTTATGATAGAGAGAGCTTAGTAATGAGAAACCAGAATCAAATTCTCTACAGTCTGAAGTAGGTACACCATTCACTTCAGCGGAGCTGTGTTCGTTAGCACCAGGAATTAATTTAGCTCAAGATTCTTTCTGCAGTGAGGGAAAATATCCTTTTATTTGATAATTCCACAGCTAAGATTCACACTTGCTACCTGCAGAAGTCAACTCCCTCCTGCTGTAAAACAGCAAGCGTGGCATTCATGGTTCAAAATATACCTTAAACATCTTAGCCATCAAAGTTAAACGAGCTATGCTAGCCAGATATTTTGGTTTGCTTTAGCAAAGGGAGGTACAGGCATCAGAATTTATTCCCCACATAGTGCTTGAATATCAGGCATGGACACAGATGGTTACCTCGGCTTTGGGGGCAAAGTTTCATTTTGCAAGATAACACTGTAAGTCTTTAAATCAGCTCTTTCTCACTTTCTGTGAGCGCTGATAAATATATCTCATTTTTTTCCTAAGAGCTTTACAATTATACTGATAATGTATTGCATTTAGATAGCTTCTCAACAATTATATTTTATTATACACCCACCAAACCTAAGGTAATACCTGTATGCATTTGCCATAAAAGAGAAATAATTTGCTTTGTGTAATAGCCCTGAGTTTGTGAGCTGAGATTTTACTGAAATAATATCCTTGAAATTCTTTTCGAATTTTGTAGCATTCCAGTATCTAACATTTCCTTCTAATACTTAAACATATTCTTTCTGGTGCTGCCTCAGTCCAGCTGAAGAACTCAGTTTTCACAACTAATAAATCCACAATGGAAGCTCATGAATATAAGAGGGAAAGTCTTTTTTCCAGAGTATAATACAATATGAGGCTTAAACTGAAATACACAGAGAGAGCTGAATGAAGGCTGCTCAAACTCAACACAGAACACACTCCTTTCTTTTCTCCTGTCACCCATAACCTTTATACATCATGCAGAAACACTAATGAGTAATGCCTGACATTGTTTATCTATTTTTCTTACTTCTTTTAGTAACCTCATCGAAGACATTTTGTCTTCTGACATATTTCATTATGCATGTGCTACCTTTAGGGTGTTTCTGAAGATTTTAAATTGTCTGCTGTACATCAAACAACATCTAATTTTCTTAAGTATAGCCAAAAATCTGAGAAATTTACATGTAAAAATGCATTTGCACTCAACAATGTTGTGGGAGGACAAGTCAGAAATGCAGCAAGTTATTTTCTATGAGTACTGACAAACAAGTCTTTCAACACAAAGGCTTTACCTTAACAAATGCAATATTATTGCAAGACATATTCTAATCCTCTCCATAAATAAGATGGAGAATCCACTAGAATTGCCAGGGGAAAATGAGTTTGCCAAAAAATCCAACTTTTCCAAAAGTAGCACTGAAAAAAATCTGTTTCAAGCTTCTCTGAGAATAATTCTCACGTAATAGTGACTCCTTCTTCTAAAGAAGGGGAGGAATCTGTGGAATGAAGAGGTGCCTGCATAGCTGTAAGAGGAAAAGACACAGTGCTGTGACAGCTCACGGATAGGTGTTTGCTGAAGAGAAAGGTTTATTTTGGTGAGTGATGAGTTCAGAAATGAAAACTTGTGACACATCTTTATAAATAAAAGGAAAAGGTGGATGGCAGGAAGAATAGATTGAAAATCAAAACACTTTTGTCATAAAGGAAAAGACTGTTAGAGAACATAAGTTGAATGGAAGAATTAGGGATAGTCTAAACAGAATTTTAAAGCTGTGTTTTGTTTACCACCCTCCAAGAGCTGCACACAGCGAAGGACTGGTCTTCACTGCAGTGTTAGCTCAAGGCGCAGCTCACATGGTGTCTTGAACCTCATCCTGTTCTCACATAGAAACCTTCTTGCTCCACTGAGGTGATGCTTTAAGCTCACTGGTTAGTTAACACTTCAGATGGCCCGTGTATTGGCCCTCAGACAGCTGCTTGAGTACTGCTGACCCTGGGGCTAACAAGGCAACAGGAACTCAGCTGCTCTGAGCTGCGTACACAAGTCCCAACATGTTGCTGACCTATTCTTTCTGTGAGGCTCAAACAGCCTTTTGAACCGTTGCAGCATTATAGCTTGAGCTGGGCTAAGGGTACGTCTATATGGTCAGAGTGCAGGCAAATCTGGAGTAGCTGTAAACAAGTCATTGTGGTTACTGATTTCCCAATAAGCTGGATAAAATGACTTTTGTCATCTCTGTGTTATCACAGCCATACTACTTCCAGTCCCTGAGCTAGTTTATATTGCTGTGAAAACATATTTTGTGTAAAGAAAAATTAATTGTATTTGAGTTGATGAGGGAAAACCCGTTCTACAAAAAATCCTGAAAAGGACTGAGCCCACCCTTTCTTCCATCTCACATGTTCCTCTTTTACACAACTTAATCACCTCTGTTCTGTCTACACTCTTCTTCTTTCTTCCCTTAAGGTAGTGCCAAATAGAAAAAATATGTGAATTGGCATTTTCAACCCCATGTAAGTTGCTTAGGAGAAAGAGGTTGATTAGACTCATAGCATCTAAAACTGTGTTGCATGAGGTGAAGTGGACGAAGTGGACTGCTTTCTCAGGCAGGAAGCTCCACAAGGCAACCTAGCTGGGACTGAAAATAATGAAGCAGGTATTTATTAAGTTGAAATAGCTGAGCTGTTTATTTAAATTCACTCATTAACCATGTACCCGTACAAAAAAACTAAAACCAAAAATGGATGTCATTCCAAAAAGCCTGCTCCAGCAGGGAATTCAAAAAACATCCATAGCTTTTATTAAAACCATACAGCAGAGGATCTACTATGAACTCTACCGAAGTTTCAAGGACTCATTATCAAAGGGAGGTAGCCTCTTGCCTCATTTTGTTATTGATAGCAGAACCCAACAGGGTTGTAACCTACCGTCATTTTCAGGTTAACCTCTTAAATTAAAAATATCTCTATGCACTGAGGAAACTGATATATTTAGGCTCCATCTGAAACAGAATGAGTTAGAAAGGAAAACGAAGTTACACGACGCAATGTGTCATCAGAGAGCTGCAAATCAAGCATCCCAATACAACGCTATCTTGATTCACAATATCAGCTTGTAAGTTGCATTTCCTTAGGATCCATATTAGAAATACAGGGAATGTACAATAATTAAAAGAGACACTATTTCTCCCATCAGTTTGGCTTTCAGTTACTCTATTGTAAGAAAATTGACCAAAAATTCTCTTTTCATAAGAGCATATATTTGTCCTTTGGTGAAGATCTGACAAAACTCCAAGGGAAATTCAAAATAATTTCATTTTTTCAATCACAAAATAGAACTAGGTGTTTTTGTGACTCACAGAGCAGCAAGAAGTCCAAACATCACCATCTCTTTATGGCAAAAGGGCAACATGTCATTTTATGAGCTAAAAATGTGATACTGAATCCATAAAACAGGCATAACGCTAGCTTGAGGACAGAGGATCATGTCATCCAACAATCTGTTCATTCTTGTGTCTTTCCTGGAACCACCCTAATGATGGGAAGGGATGTCAGAGCACTACTGCAACTAACACTGCAGAGGCAACGTGCTTCATTTGGACATACTTGCCAGTAATACCACGAGGCAAAAAACCAAACACTAGCACTTGCTGTGCTGATCATACACTTTTCCATCTGTTAGCTATCCAGTTTGAGTTTTGCTACCTCCCAGCTCACTTCACAGTAGTTCCTGTACAACACTCCCAGTCCACATCCTATTGCATTCAGCTTACTGAAAAATAATGTGGCTGGCATCAAGCCTTTCTGGCATCTCCTGGAAATATTAAAACTAATCTATTCCTCGTTTCTGAATTTTCTCCTTCATTTTACTGAAATAAAAGTACCTAGTTTATGAGCCTGATAAACTTAAGTGGCTTTCTGGAGCTAAATTAAGACAATACATTCTTCACTAGTCACTTCCAAAAATAAATAAATATTAAGTAACTATTTTCCAAAACTGTAAATGAAGTGGATCTTTAGCAAAGCTCCCAATAAGTCATACCTTGTTATAAAAAAATACTTACTTAGAGGCTTGATTTTAATTTTTAGCACTTGGGTAAACTTACCTCAGTTATTTTAAATATTGAAACTAACAGCACAAGTTGTATATTTTAAATAGGGTGCAGGCTGGATGCCTACTCAGTTCAAGTAAAATCTCTAAATCTATGCTTTCTCCATATTCTGTTTTCATCCAATAAAGGATGTTCTTAGAAGATAAATGTGATATGGGTTTTTGTGACTTTTGAAGTATTTCTGGTCCAGAACCCTTTTATACGTGACTTATTCAATAAAAGTGGGTTTTGGTTGTATGTTTTATATCACAGTACTGCATATAATTGTGTCCGATAATTTGTCATAATGTAAAATTATCTAAACTAATAAATGATTCATAGCTCTGAAAATATGCTGTTATGGATGAAGTTTAGCAGGGAGAACCAGCTTCAAAGTTGGAACGATTTTCATGGTAATAGTTTCCTTAGTTAATAAAAAGTGGAGGAAAAAAGAGCTGCCATTTGAGTTGAAAACTCAAAAGAAACACAAAATTCCGTGGAGGTCTTTGGAGTAACTTGTCAGAGTGATCCCAAGATTGAAATGCACTAACCCAGATACTCCCGTCTACATAATAGTAGAGATGTAAAGGTCTAGATAAATAGAGGAAGACCCTAGAAACATCCCCCAAAGCCTTCTGTCCACCCTATTTTGCAAGCATGATTGACTGTGTCATGTTTATTGTTAGCCCATCTGGACAACAGGTGCAGTACTTAATGGCCTCAGTGTATTTGATTATTGACTAGTGAATATTTCTGTGGGACACAATAGGGCTGCTGGGTGACCCTTGCTAACAGACAGACTTCCTACCCATTTGCACATGCAAAATCTCAAAATAAAAGAAAACAGATTTAAGATTTTAACCTGTCTTCTATCTGGAGATTATATACAGAGCTTCTACATACAACTCGCATCCATCAAATAGTTAGCTTGGCAAACTTGTATACAGTCTATTAAAGAAAAAAAAGGTGCATGAATTTCAAGCTTGGGGGCCTCTAATTACCTCATGCTTAACATTTAACTACAAAATGTAGATAAATTGCTGCGCAAAAACCACAGAAGATCCTCCACCCAATTTGTGCCAATGTATCTAAAGCTCAGTGATGCTGATCCCACGGAGACTTTTCCACTTAGTCCTAAGAGATTTCATGTTGGACCCATTTCTAATGAGTATATAAAGGATTACTTGGATGTTTTGGTAAAGCTACCCAATAAATTAGTCAATCTAAAATTTTATTAGCCGAAAAGCATTACAGCAGTCATATAGCCGAAGAACACTGAGGGAATTGAAGCTGTATTAGTCATCTATTTAGGCAGATACCAGAGATCAGTACTCAGTACAGGCTGTTAGTGGTAACATTAAGCTAATTGGCTAATAGTTGCAGCAGTTCCTATAATGTTTTTGTACGGAGAAGTGTGACCCCTTCTTGAACCAATTTATGTAAACCCAGAGGGAGTCCTAAATTTATTCCAGTTTCATGAATGTATGGTCTGGATTAAGAACCCAAAAGCAAAAAGAGTATGCACGAAACCCACTGTGTCGAGTAAACACCTAAAATTTACATGCTGTCAGCCTGAAAACTTTCTGTTTAACAAATTACTTAAGATGATAAATGTTTAAAATACATGTAACAATTTGGTATTAAAAATATTCATATTTCATTCAGTGCATATTGCAGTGGTGTGGCTTTTCCCTTCCCACCCGTACCTTTAGCCATTTATCTAGTTACAAACTTTTATAGATGTGAAATATTTTAAGAAGTCCTTTGGAAATGGCCTGAGGTAATTTCAAACTTAACAGACCCTGTCCCACCAGAGCTCATTACAGTGAATTTTACAACAAAGTACCCTCTACTTAATTTTCAGAGCTTAGCCAAGCGTACTAGAAATGCAGCTGCATTAAGTGCAATTAATGGTATAATAAAAGCAGTGGAGGGCTGTTTAACACTCAAGAACCAGCAGTAAACAGTGGCTCCATGTTCTCTAACAGTCAGTGATGTGTCAAAGTGCCAGAAGTGAGAGATTTCCTCTGATAGGAGAGGGAAAAACAAAGCAGCATGTCCTGCTGGTAAAAAAAAAATTTCTGTCCTTCAACAATCCCACAAAAATAGAGTGAAAAAGTATAAAAAGAGATTCCCTCTGGTTATGCCACTAGCATTGCCCTCTGTTTTAGAGCAGGAGTCCAAAACAATAAACTCATATTCCCATCAGTGAAGAAAACAGGCAAATTCAATTCCATAAAAAGTGAGACTAATAGTAAGTGACTCTCATAATACACAAAATGATCTGGTTTCATAACTAACAAAGTTTACTGTCAAATGACAGAAAGGAGAAATAAATATCATTTTGTGACAGGAAATAACAGTAGATTCTTGCTTAAAATAAAACAACCCGCACAACTCAGCTAGTGACTATAAAAGCCCCACCACTGTAAAACTTGGAATTATCTTGATAACTAAACCATCACTCCTGGGAACTAAATAAACGCTTGTATGAATTGAAAAAGAAAAAATATCTTATGTTAGTGACAGAATAAGACAGAAGACCTCTCATGGTCTAGAACAGTGACTAAATTCTTAAAGAACTGTAATATATTTTCTTTCTAACTTTGAAACTTATTTTCATATTTACTTCCACTATTTACATTGGCAGAAATAGAACTCAGTACTCATACTGATGAGCAGTTAGGAAGTGGCTTACACCTAGGTTTTCGGTAAAAGCTGATTGCACAAAGGGACTTGATTTTCCATGGCCAGCAGATATGGTAGTGATATATACTTTGTGCACAGTGAAAACAAAAAACTTTACATCAATGCTGAATCTACATTCAGAAAAAAATCTGATTTTGTACTCCATGCAAGAATAAAGGATTTCCAAATCATGAAATAAAAACACTTACCAACTTTCAGTGCATAAGAAGTGTCAGAAATAAAAACAACAAGAAAAGAGGCAGAATGTCAAAATATATTCTCCCAAAAATGGATAAATGACATAGACCAGCTTTTGTTTTACGTTCCCATTTTCTAGGAAGAAATACAAACTAAGAATCTTTAACCTGTCTCTAAAGATCACTTCAAGGTCTGAAGGAAATGGATAATAAAAAGCTAAAAAGTCTGTTATTTGTGGACTATGCTGCTAGCAATATGCAAGTTAACACTAGATGAAAACTCCATTTGTGGGCTTAGAAATAATCAACAGATATAGAAAGATAAGTAAAAACTGATTGGCAGTAGCTTTCATCAGCAAAACAGAAATGTTTGGAAAAAAATTAAAAACTTACATTTTTCCTGCTAACAAAGCATATCCATACACCTCTTCCTCATGTACCCATTATCTAGTATTATCTGCTGAGTTACGGAAATATTTTCAATATGTTATTAAGTGTACCCCCCTGCCCATCTTCTCTACTTGCTGAACCATACGTGTAACGGCTTTGCCTCCACCAAGATCGACGACTGTTTTGCTGTTGAGTTCAATGAGGACAGAAGTGACCCTATTTATTTTCAGCATTCTTATGCATCTATCATTTTTCACAGTAACATAAATCTATAAAAATCACTTCAGAAACATGAGAAAGTAAAAGATAATACTGTTTATATAGACTTAAGTAGGCTGCAGAGACAAACTCATCATGTTATTTCAGGAGATCATTTAATTGGCATTCACCTCTCCTAATACTCTTAAGACCACACAGTAGATAACATATCATTTTACATTGTATTAATTAACATATTCTATGAAGTAATTCTGAAAAATGTTAACTACTGCTAAGTAAAACACTACAATTACTGCTGAAATAACTACAGTGGTGTGGACAGTGCTGATATAATAATAATAAAGTCTGAGAAACATAAGTGTTAGTGATATGAATTGTAGCAAAGACAAATTACTAAAACTGAGGCAATGGCACTAGAGATTGAAAATGTATCCAAGAAAAGGAATTACTACCTCGGTAATTAAACCAAAAAGTGATGCTTTAGCATTACTGAAAATACACAGAAAGATCACATCCTGCTGTAGTCATGAAAGTGGTAAGGATCATCAAGATTGACTCTCTGGCAGTTTTTTTAGCAGTAAACTATCATACAAAACAAAGAAACTTCTGAACAGTCTCATTCCACTCTGGAGAAGCCATGGTGTATTAGGGAGACCAGAGGAAGGCCAGAGGACCATCTCAAGATGGAAGGTAGAGCAGAATTTGAAGAGCATTACAGACAGTGCCAAAACTACAACCTTGAAAGCCATTAAGAAGGCCAAATATCTCAGTTTCCCTAAATGTTAGGAAACCTGAAATACTGTTACTGAACACTTGTAAGATGATTCATTTACCAGTTAAAACTAAACAGGCATTTAAAAACATAAAATATGAAAGACAAAAATGCAATTTTTATGATGAGAGAAGAAAGGAAAACAGATAGCCGTTACAGTGAGTAAGAATGAGAGGATTCAGACACCTGGAAAGGGAAACACTTAAATATGACATTTATAAGCTGAAAGAAACTAGACGGTGAAAGGAACTAGGGATTGGTGACATTTGACAGTATCTTTTTCCACGAATTTGGAGTTTGAATTGAGCTCAGCTGTCCGCTTGAGAGCTATGATACAAGTTGATGGTCTCAGACCAGTTCTCAGCGGACAAGCACATACCAATAACAGCACGCTTTCCAGTTCCTCCTTCAGGAAGGAAGAGCAATTTTTTGGTTAGAGACCAAACCCTCACATCAACTGATACCTTGTGCAGGTTTGTATGCATTTACAGAACAATGAAGGAAAGAGCACACTAGAATTGTCTATGTTGAATTTGCACAAATGTTTTCCTTGTAAAAGATAGCTAAGCATGAGAAACAGTTGACCTAACATCTTTTACCATAGGTGACCTCACCTTCTTTTTTAACTAAAGCTTTTACTTAAAGCTGCTGTCCTTTTTATGAGAGAATAAAGTTTAGTGATGAATTCCAATTTATAAAGAAAGATTTTCATAATTTATGTGGCCCTAACTCGCTGATTTAATTTTAAACTGCAACTTATAATGAAATCAAATGAGCATTTAATTGTTTATGACTTTGAATTCAGACTTTCCAGGATATTTTGATTCTGGCTTTGTTTTGATTTCATTCATATTTTTATGGAATTTTTTAAAGGAATATTTTACATGTTATATATACATGGAATATTTTACATGTTACATCATGTAAAAACAAAGTTTACAAAAGTATCTTGTGCTTAGAAAGAAACAGGCTTTGTTTTGAAATGTGCATCCTACACCTGTGGTTAATGAACTATTTCAAATAATTATTTACTCTCTTCAAGTGACCACACAAATAACCAGCTAAATTCTTAGCTTTTCAGATAAACAGACCTTTCATTTTATATCCTACTTAATCTAGTTAAGTATTAAGCAGTAGGGTTGCTTTGACTAATATAGCATGAAACATAATTTAAACTTTCCTCAAAACAATGGCTATTATACAAAAAGGATTATATGGTCATTGTGATTGGGCGTGAAAATCAGGTCTGCTTCTTCTATTTGCATACAGATATGAGAGTTAGGACCAGAAACAGTATCTGTAAATTAAAAATGGAGGATAGGGTTTTTTTTCTTTTTAATTGACTTAATGAGGTAAGGAGGAGGTCACTTCTCATTACGCCAGACTAGGAACCTGAACTGCAGATTGGGAAAACTAAAGACACATTCCTCTCTCTGATACTTCATACTGATTTAAATGGTTCCCTGTGGAGTAGGATGGCTTTTCTGCATGCTATTCTGAAGCACCTAACTCCTCCTCTCCTGAAGGATAACTAAAGGCTGTAGATAGCACTTCAGCTGGAAGAGGCTGAAAAGTTAAATTTTGCAGAGTTGAGCATCAAAATGCTTAGGTCCTCTAGCAGGGTAGCCCTACAGTTTTCACATGGGCAAGTCTTACGAAGGAAATGGATTCTGAGCCTTTAGCCTTCTGTTGAAAGGATTTGCCAGATCACCTGGAACCAGTGTCTTCCATATGCCAGTAACAGACAATAAACTATTTGCTAATTCCTATAAATTTTTTTGTAAAAAAAAAAAAATCTGGAGTGATTAAGAAAACATTTTCAGACTGGCTGAATGAAATGCTTTCAAGACGGTAAGAACCCTTGGCTGTTATATGATGAAAATTGAAAACGTACGTCAGTAGGTGGAGACTGAGCAGAAGTAGAATGTGGTCTCTTCATCTCTTCCCTCCTCCCTTTATCTCTTCTCCATGAGGACTGTCTGGCAAAGTTTGTAGCTGGTCATGGCTGCAGAGGTTCCTGCCTCATTCAGAGAACAGCTGGATGCAAACCTGGCTGACATGCTGAATGATTTGTGTAAAATTCTACCTAAGCACACAAAAGGCCCGAGAAAAACCTAGATGCTAAATCACCTTAAAAGACTTATTCATGGAAGGTATGGATCTGATGACTGCATAGGAGAGCCAACTAGCAGCACAGATCTTACTTATCCAACTGCAATACAAAACAAATGTACAGATATTGTAATGAAAAAAGAAATCATAACTGGAACTAAAAATAAAAATCCAGGATGAGGAATAAAAAACAGAATAAAGGAAAATATATCCATGCTTAACATGGATAATATCATCCCAATATTTTTAATACAATGATGATCACTATACTGAGCACTGGGAACCAGGTCAGGACACAGAATAAAAGAAAACTGTATTAATCACAATCTCCAAAGGCAGGCTGTAAAAGCCCTATCACACACACTGAAAAATAATTCATTAAACTATATCCCAGCTGGAAGTAGAGAAAAACAAACAGAATGAAAAGACACTAACCAGCAGGGAGAAATAAACTTTATGGAACTGTCAAAGCATGAACA
Organism: Struthio camelus; assembly: GCF_040807025.1. Taxonomy (NCBI): domain Eukaryota; kingdom Metazoa; phylum Chordata; class Aves; order Struthioniformes; family Struthionidae; genus Struthio; species Struthio camelus. Next base: position 54,454,612 of record NC_090946.1, on the reverse strand, counting down.
ATAAGGGAAAAAAGAAGAAAGAAACTATAAACATGTCTGCTTTATTGGTAAAATAGCCATGTTAGGACAGACACGAGAATTAAATTTAAAGCAAAATCCCAGATACGGACATAATGCCAAGCTTGAAGTATCAAAATTATCCTGTTGCAGTTCAGGACATTCAGTACTTCCAAATTGTGGCTTGGCAGCACCTCACAATGAGAGAAACATTGCTAAATGCTAATCATTCATGGAGCATCAGGCACACCTCTTAAGAGTTATGTACCGCAAGATGAACTGAAAGCAAAAATGTCCACATTTCAGGACTGACTATTAAAGCACAAGTACGCATATCCTCAACAAGGAAGTGAAAGAACATTTTCTGTGCTAGCGTGTCTCCAGGTTTGATTTAGTGATGAAAAATACTACTTTGCATAAACATTTCCAAGAGCCCTTTTGTAATGTTACATACCTCTTTTTTTTTCTTTTTGAGGAACAGATGGGAGAAGGGAACACTATGGTAATGCATTCCTTTGTATAATAGCATTAAAAATAAGAAGGAATACCACATAATTTATTCTGTTCAAAGAAATTTAGACATTTTGTTTTGAGTCTTTGCTAAGCACTTTTTTTTAAAAAAGTGCCCTACCTCATTTTTATGTACCCCAAAAGCTTGGTTTCCAATAGTCTTCATCAGCCACAATTTCTACAGGCTTCACCTGGGGTTCAGCGTTCTCAGAACAACTGAAAATTAGGTCCAAAGTGTTTGGGCAAAGAGGCATCCAAAGCCACTGGCAATTCTGAAGAATTTCAGCCCAGATATCTACCCAGTCCTGATGCAAATGGAGATCTTTATAAACAGAGGTGGAGTACGTGCAAAGGTAGATATACAGCCAACATAGAAAGGGTGGTGCATGGTAAATGTAAGTGACATCAATCTTTCTATTTGAACTTCCGTTAATTAAAATTGTGTTCCTAAGTTACACATACTGAATACAATGGAAGGAGGCTGGATTTTTCAGATGAGCCAGAGGGGACTGTAGGTGCCCAGCTCCCAGTAAAACTCAGAGGGAGCTGAGGTCTCAGATTGCTTCAGGTTCTTTAATGTCTCCATTAGAAAGCATTAAATAAATTATGTCAGAACATAATTCATCCACAAGTCATTGACATACAACAAAACAGACCGGAAGCTATGAGTTACTGACTTCACTGAATATAAGCATTAAAAAAATGCTACATATCCCAGATACAGTTTTATGAATGCTCACTAAGGATCCACAGTAAATGTTCTCACAGAAAAGACAGTAAGAGCTTGCAAACACCAAAATTTTGGATGTCAACTTTTTCTCTCCCTCTTTTCCCCCTTTGGAAGCCTGCTTCCCCCACTCCATGTTATGAGCTAATGACCTGCAAATTATATTTTTATAAAGCAAAGTGTTTTTCAGCCAGAGGAATAAATGAAAATATATTTGACACATCAACATTTCTTTCCTCCACCCTCCTTTTCATAACCAAAAAAGAGTCAAGCTAATTTAAACCAAATTTGATTTAAAAATCCTGCTGAGCTGAGACTTTTAAATACCAAGTTTCAGCCTCGAGTGAATTTTTATGGCTATGTTATAAACACCTGAAAAACAGCAGGTGCCACAGTAATATACAGTTTGGATTTTTACATGATTTCCTTAGTTTCGAAAGTACATTCTAGTCAGAGTGGGCTTCTTTCTAATTTTACTTTGTTATGGATATTGCAGTTCCAACTCAATGCCTACAGACCAGGAGAAGTTTGGAATGAACACATGTTTAAGTATTTTATTGTTTATAAAATTATCCAATGAATACATTTACAATTTGGCCAAGATAAGAAAACACTTCAGTTAAAAATTCTGTGAATGGTGATCAGAAAATAAAACCTCTTCCAGTGAAAGTTGGTTAAACATAACTCACTTATGTGTGCTGCGCTTTAATGCATTCCAGTAGAATGCTCTGCTGTGTAATGATTTCAGAATTCAATACAGTTCTCTTAAAATAACAATGCAAATACTATTTCAAAAAGGGACAAAAATAATTGCAATCTTTAGCTAAATATATATGTTCTTAATCCTTCAGGCTCGGAAGTTTACATACTTGGCAATGCTCAAGAAAATTAATCCAAATTAACTGAATGTGAGAGTGAGAATGTAAAGTGGATTTGTCAAATTGTGTTAAACTCTTCTGTCTGGACAATCTCTTTCAGAATTAAACTAGCTTTGATGCATTTATGCTTAATTCACTTTGGAAGTGAAATAAATAAAAACTAATAAAGGCTATTTTAACCTTGAATAAGGGTCCTGATATATGATCCAATTTCTTTGAAGTGCAAACTTCATTTGCTCTTTGGAAGCTTAGATGCAGACATTTACTGCAAAACCGCACGACAATTGCTCTTTCAAAGAAAGATGGTCCTAAGCACCCTTAAAAATACATTCTACACTTAATTTTCCTTTCCTAACTGAACTGAGAAATTCCATGACTGGATTTTGAACAACTAAAAGACTGTATTTATATTATTGAAGATGCTGATACCAAGGATTTCAAAAAACCTGCACAGAATTTTTGCTTGCAACCTCCAGTACCATATGCAGTGAGTGTTCACATGCAAATGTTCATTACTGTAAATGAAAGTACTTGCATTAGAACTTGCACATGTAGATGAACTAACTTTGCATTACATTTTTGGCATACACTGGTCTAAACAGTGACCTTTAGGCTTCAAATCAGCAGCTCATAAGCACAAGCTTTTTTTGGAAATGCAGGCTTTAGCTGGAACTACTTACAAACTTACAACTTCAGCGTATGTTTCAGTGATTTCCAGATTATAATATTAGTAACATTTCAGTATATTTTAAAGGGATGTAGCGGCAGATTCAAAAGGAGATTTGGGGACAGTTTGGGAGCTCAAATCAAAATTCTTCATTTAACCACTTAAAGTACCCAAATACTTCATATCTTGCTTTCCATGCGTCCAGTATTACCTGTGCAGCTCAGTGGCTATTTCACACAAATCCTGCGGGGTGTTCTGCTAGAAAGGCTGGATTCAGTAGAAATTCTCAGATTGTGCCTTCTGGACTAGATACCAGAAACAGCAGCTGGCTGCCTTTTTTTTTTTTTTTAAAATACCATTAAATAAAATAAAGCAGTTACCCAATAACCTATATAAGCAGTCCTTGGTGCAAAGACTGGAGCCAAGACTTCTGCTGGCTGACCATCAAAACTGCTGGACAAAAGCAAAGCAGAAAACGTCCCCTCAAATCTTAGAACAATTTATAGGCTGGGGGAAGTGGCATATTCTTCAAATACAGCAAATGGATGTTTCCATCTTCCCAGTGAGAGAAACGGGGCACAGTTTCAGGCCTGAGAGACTGAACGAGGTCTAAACACGCTAACCAGGAGCTAAAGAGGCCTGGACAGAGACGGCTTATTCTCCTCAAAGCTTGTTTTAAAAGAGATGAGCAAAACTGTACTCCACTTTGGAAAGAAGTTCTCTCAGGGGAAGGCAGCGGGCTCAGAGCTGCAAGGACATGCCGATCTCAGATGCTGCTTGGATCTTCGACACACACTGCTATCCCCAGCCTCTTTCAAGACCTCAGTAATGCTCCAAGCTGCCAGCGGTGGGCGCCATTTTGAGAGCTTGGACCCAGACCAGGAGCGCTTGGGCTGAAATGCTGCTGAGGTTATTGCCTTCACTGGGGCAACTGAGAGCTGAGGCACTTGCTTGGCAGCTGCTGACCTCCCACACTCCACAACCTGGTATTTTAAAGTAAACTGGCAAAAATTGTAGCCTGAAAGTGTCAAGCTGGAAACGGTAGCTTTATGCAGCATTTGCTCAGCTGTCTGTGCAACAGGAGTAAAACGGACAGCTGGGTAAGTAATCTCATAAGCCACTTCCAAGTCTGTCACTCTCCTCCTTAGTCAGATCTCTGCAGTACCAGCTTCCTCCACCATGTCGGGGAACACAGGCATCCTCTTGATGCCGATGTAGCGGGAGTCAGAAGCCTAGGTCTTGGTGTGGATCTGGGTGTTAGCGTTATTCTCATTAATGTAAAGTGAGCCGTGAAGCCACATCCACACCCTTATCTCCCAGTACATCCTGTATGCTCGAAAAAATGCCATCGACATGAGCTTACGGATTATCGTCATTGTTCAGGCAAATCCAGCTAGGTCACATAATGAGCATGTTAGCACAGGCAGAGTGGTAGCCGACATAAAATGGATAGGTTAATAAAGTCCTTCCTATTACCTTTCTCTCCCTGAGTCTGTCTTTGATGTGCCATGGGAAAGCTGAAGAAAAAGAGAGAGATTGCCCCTGGGGATTTCGAGAAAAAGTAGCCTTCAGCTTAATACAGAGCCTAAAGATTAGGGTAGAAGTATATAGAAGTAGGGGAATATGACCTATCTACTAGCTAAACATTATCACACGCTCATTTTCATTTAAAATATGCAGTTTCTTTTTTATTAATTCCATTTCCTTCAAGTAGATGCGTACGTTACAAACTGCAGGCATTCATCTTACGCGCGAATATTAAAGAATAATCACAAAATACTAAATCTTTTATCAAGGAGATCACTGTTTGAAGGGGCACAAAGGTATTTCAGAATACAATAAAATCACTTGTACATACGCTAATATGTTTCCTGGGACATGGTAAATTTTAATTATTACTCCAAAGTTAAAATTTGCCAGTTCCAAACCACCATTAGTCTGAACTGTTTGGTTCTTACAAAGCTTAAACGCCCCTCTTCAGTGCTTGATTAAACATGTTTATTTTTAGGTAGCCACGTAAGCTTACTTCACTTAAAGGACAGTTAAGTATACGATACTGTACAATAACTAAGCACATGGTAAAATGTTCTACTGAACAGGAGTGGATTAAGCACTTGGTTAAACACTGCTGAACTGGGACTCCATTAGCATCTGCAGCTACGTCTGTGGGGGTTGGTGGTACAGTAAATCCAGCTTTAGCACTTTTAACAACATGCTGCAGCCACATGACAGAAGGTGTTAGTCTGGAACAGGCTCTCTCTGCAGAGTCACCTCTGTTGACAAATCTTTTGAAGACTTAACTTTAAACCAGTAGATTTTATTCAGGAATGTTCTGTCTTCCTTCAGCCAGCATAAAGTTTGTATAAAAGGATAAAGCTGGCATTAACCCCCTGAACAGCCTCTGGCTAATCCAACAAAAATGTGACTGTGGGTCCATGTCTGAATTAACTCGAATCTATGGTGTTCTGCTAATATTAGTATTAATCTTTAAGTATGAGTATTTGTAGTACCACAGCCTAAACATATTTTCTCCACCAAGTAACTACTTCATTTTGCTGGAAATAACTAACTAAATCATGTTAACTCCTCCCCCATTTCAGCTCTTAAATTGTTTTCTTCAAAAAGTTCAATTAAATTCTCCGTTTCTCTGTCACCTATTGAGAAGCAGTAGCATATACTTACAAGCAAAATTAAAGGATAGAGCATTAGCCAGGCAATCAGGACTGCTTTTATTTGTTAAATCTTCTAGCGGCTTACTGGGAAGCATCTGATAAATTATTGCACCCCCCTGTGCCTCAACTACCACATCCTTAAAATGAAGAGAATTTGCTTGCCAGTTTTGTGGAGCTTTTATAGATGGCCTATATTTTAACCTGAGTTAATATCTTATCTGTTGCTAAGAAGTCAAAAATAATGAACAATCTTCAACCAATTTCTGTATTTACAAGAGACACAGAGTAACTCTTGATAGCAAAAGATTAAGCTTTGTTTTATAACATTTCTAGTTTATATTAGTTAGAAAAGAGGAATCCAGAATTTTTTTAACTCACTTGTCTTTGGACTGTGTTCCTAACTAATATTAAAATAATGTTTTTTCTACAAAGAATTGTCTGACCTAGCATGTTCACTACTCTTGCAATGACAGCAACAAGGAAATAATTCTAAAAGCTACAATTAGGAGTACAAAACATCCCTATGTCCCTTGGCTCATAGACTCATGCTTTGTCAACACTCCCAGCCTGTTACTCAGTGTCTAGTGATATCCAACAAAATCCTACAACAGCTAAATACAGCCATTTGAGTCCAAGACCCCTCCTGAGTCTTACTAGTGAATAATCTTGTTATGCTTACTTTACTGAAAGAAAAATAAAATAAAATAAGACTCAGATCTTGAAATCTGTGCTAGGCCAACAGCATTGGCAAAGTAGTAAAGATATGAAAGGATTTGTTTAATAGTGGAGAAGGAATGAAAGAAAGCAAACAGGTTTATTTCTTATTAAATATCAACTCCTTTAAGTACATATGGACAAGTAAGACTCAAATATGCTTACTTCAAAATAGAATTCTATTAACAACATGTCAAATAATCAAGACCACATCAAGCAACATGAACATTAAGGCATATGGTGGGAAAACTGAGTGCTAACTATAACACAGGTACCAAGTAGCAATGTAAATTGAAATGGAGCTTCCAACTTTTAGAGGTCAGTAATTTGTCCTTTCTGTGCACTCAGTAACAAGAGTAACACATTCAGTATTATCATTTAATTCAAGTCGTGTATAAAGCAACTGATTTTCATTTTTAATTAATAAATCTATATTAATTAGAACTGATGCAGTATTAAGATTTTGTAACATATTTACAGCAGTATATGTTACTGGAATCCTGTCAACATTTTCTTTTCCTCATGTCATGGGAGCGCTCTAAAATTATTTGAAATGAAATAACCAAATTCAATGTGGCAGCCAAGAAAGTGTCCCAAGGTGCTATGCAGCAGGACTTGAGGAAGGAAAATATGAAAAAAAGAAAAATGTAATAAATATATGCAATGGTAAAAAATGCTTCTGATCATTTTTACATTTGCTTTCTAACAGTCATATTCAATCCTTTTGGTTCTTGTCAGCTAAAAGCTAAATGTTAAGAATTTCCTCTTGCCAGCCAAGTTCCAACAGCTTCCATGCTGTAATTGCTACAAAAACAATGCTGCTTCACCACCACTTCTTCAAAGTCTTGATATGGTTGCTATATGATATTATATATGCCATATCCTTACCTTCAAGCTGTAGGTAACATTAGAGGCAACCACCTGTTCTAAATCAGCATATACATTACTTCATGTTCCCAGTGTTTAAGGAGATCAGGCTCACTGAATAACTACTTTGTCTCAGACAGTGCTGTCTCTTCCCTACCTCATTTTGGGGGTATCACCAACTGAGCACAATAATTTCTAACAACACAGTTTCTGCTGACATATGATGAAAATTGATGAATTTTTTTTGACTTTTGATGATTATTGCTAAAATCTTTGCCCCTTTACTGCTCTTATACCTAAATGATACTACCTTCATCTGCATGAGGTAAAATCATCTTCATGTAGTCTAAGAATAAAAGTAAAGCAAAGTTTGTCACCAAACCTGAAAGCATGCTAACTTTTTTTCCTGATTCTATCAGCTGTTCTAAACATAAAGAAACATCAAGGCTATTACAGCGGCCTTTCCCATCTATCCAAGCAAAACTGCAAAATATTTAAGTAGCTCTTCTACTTCTTTTACACTTTGCCCACTTGTGGTGTTGTCTGATTTAAGTTTGAATTAATGTAGATTGCCTGAGGGCTTGTACGCTATTCATTTTGCATACATTTCTAAATCCCCTGTGAACTTCATGAGTTTATGCAACAGCTACAATGACAATTAGTTCTTTGAAAGCCAAACATCTCTTCTCAATCTGTCTTTTTCTCCTTTCTTCTTTTGGGGTGTTTGGAACATCTAAGTGGCAAGAAAGATGAATGCAAAGATGGAAGTTATGCACTGCAGCATCCTGTCCCCAAGGAAAGATGTCTTTTAGAAGTGATAGAATACATGCTGCTATAGATGGTACCCAACTCAGCCTGTTACATTGACGTCTATGCCCTAATGGAACAGTTTGACCAACCAGTGAGCAGGCACTATGCCATCCAAGCATATGGGCATGAGTACCAGCAGCCAAGTGACCATGTAGGAGAATCAAATATGTTTGCTGAGGGCAGGAGTCCCAGTCTGAAACATCCAAACAGCTGTCTATCCTGAGGTTTACATGCCTGTGGTTAAGGGGATGTGACAAAGCTAATCCAGACTTTGGCCAGATTAATTTTGAAATACAAAACACAGCTTTCTTGGCACAAAAGGCATTTTAGGCCCTTACTGTCTAACAATATCTTCAAAACAGAATTCTGGGTGAACTGCTGAAAAGCTGAAAATTGCTGAAAGGCTAGATATTTTAGGGTTAAACTATGTTGTGAAATGCCAGTGCTCTTCCACTGATTTACTTATGTACAGTGTTAAAGGGATGCTGGACATTCTTTTGAGACAGTTAAGTCATTTGTTTTAGAGTATTTTAATACTTCCATTCTATAATACTAAGGGGAGTCATTTCTTTATCAGACCGCAAACAGTACAAAATCACATTTACATATAGCCTTATTTCCCATAAGACTCTGAAACACTAACTTTTTAGACTAAAAGAACAACTCATTCTACAAATTAAACAAAGAATCTCATTCCAGTTTACAAACTACTTAGCGATCAATAAAATTATTTAGCATATTACTGAAATATACACTGTTACTAAATTATCTTATGAAATCCTGTAATTTGAAAATTTCTTCATATTTTAATACTGCTTTACAATATTCTATGATTATATATGTACAGAGGGATTGCTCTTATTGTTTATAGCAAAGGGTAACATCTTCAAAAGTGGATTATGTTTATTATTGACAGCAAGCAGTAAAATCTTCAAAAGTGCTTAAATAATTTAGTAGCCTATATCCAATTTTCAAAGTAAACCAAGTATTTAATCGCACACTCTCAAAAGGCACCTACCTCTCACTGAATTGCCTAGTAGGTTATAGGCACCTAAATATTATGTTTGCAGGTCTGGAAGAGAAGCCTAAGCCTCATGGAAAGGGAAATAGGCTCATATATTGTAAAGTGATTTTTTAGAAATATCATCCTAAACCTCAAACGAGTCTTGTGCCAAGGTGGAAAGAATATACAGCCTTCATTACAGAAAAAAATGAACTTACATGTAATCTTTTTCAGGCCTCTGCTTACCTGAAATTGTAGCAGTTACAAATAGTGTAAGCAGCTCTGATGTTCCGCTAGGAAACAGAATCATAGAAACACATAGAACCATAGAGTTGTAGAAATGCTCATTATAAACTCTTAGAATTTTAAAGCCTGAAAATTATTAGTATGATTTAAAGAAATATTTTATATGTCTGGTTAAAAATGAGATCTGAGTGTAATTATTATACTGGCTTGAATTTGAATTATTATGATGAAGTACAGAAAAAAACTCCTAAACTCTTCACCAGTGAGCCACCTTTGCCACCACATTGTTTTGAGAAGCTGATACTATTTTAGTTTCTTGCCGTGGTCTGTTAAATCATTTACATGTAAATAGCATTTTTATTTTCTCACCATATGCCCTTTAAAAATACATGTTCAGCAAAACACCTTTTACTTTCTCTCTGCAGAAAATACAACTAATTTCACTTCATTAAGTGAGCAAAATCTCTCTTTATTTCCTAGATGCACAGTCAAAGTAATAAAGTATAACCCAAGTTATATTGTCTTCAAACTTAGTCTCAGAAAGTCACAGCAAATATCTTATTCTAGAATTGTTTTTTCTAAATCAAAACTTAGCAGCTTAAGTTGAAATCACCAAACATGAGGTCTGAAGTTTTGGATTAAGAACCAAACTTGTCCATGACTAGACTAGGTGGCATCCAGCTATTCTGATTGCTGTTTAAGGGGATGGACATAACTGTGCAGAGCAGAAAGAAACACTGTGCAGTTAGCATTTACATTGATGGCATTCAGAGAAAACTCAAGTGCTTGTGATTCTTGGAAGAAGAATTGTGATCATATTTTATTATGGGTTAGAACTGTAGTTTCAGATTACGTTCAAAACGCAACATCAAAGGTGGTTCAGATATGTGACTACAGTTAAGATTCATTCCTTCTAAATGTGTCTCCAATGCAAAGGTAAGTAAAAAAAAAATCAGAAGTTATGCACAAAGCTATGTGAATAATTCTCTTGCTTCAGTCTCCTATTGTTTCAGCCCCTCATCACACAAAAATAAATTTCTAGTTCAGATCAAAAAAGAAATGTTCTCACTTCTTTCTTAGGGGAATCTTAACTAGGCTATAAAGTATTCTGAGTTCAGGTTGTACCAACTTTTCCAGTTGACGCTATTGGACTGTATATAAATTACTAAACACAAGGAGCAATGATTCCTACATCCAAGCAGGGTATCTTCGTTACCAAGCTAAAAACCCATTCTTATCCTTCCTGTTCGCTTCAATGAGTCTGAAAATGTTTCATAAAAAAATGGAATAGCTCCAAAACATGGGATTGTAAGTGGAAGGCCCTTTAGGCTTGTACTCAGGACATTCCTCTGAGAGGAGGGGAAACTCATGTGCAAATTCACTGTACCTGAGGCTTTATTTGCAAAAAATTATCATTTATTTGCAAAAAATGTTCTGGGGATACTAAAACTGACCTTTTCAGAGGACATATCAAAAATAATTCTTAAAAATATGTATTTCATAGTTCTTATTTATTCATATTCACACATAATTCCAAAAGGGAAGTGAGTATAAAGCATCACAATTGGTGATATAAATTCCCTTATAAGCTCCTGCAAACGCACTATGGAAGATTTCACTAGACACTAGAGTATCAATAAGAATTATTCGCTAGGACTAAAGAGCGGTTAGATTTTTTTAATTGCTCTTTAGATAGCAAGACTAGAAGGCTCTCTCATTAACTGGTACAAAAATGAAAATAAGTAAAGGTGAACAGTGAGTCCTAAACAGACATATTTAATGTTTTCAGTAAAGATAGCACTCGTTACGCTGTTAATAAAATTGCATTCTTAAACACATGGATTTAAATCTGTTCAGAACTTCTGCAAGCCTCTTTGTCTTGCATACACCTTCACCAATTATTCTTATACAATAAATAATGTATATAGAGAGTCCTTCATATTTTATGCCACACTTCATAGGCTAAGAGCCAGTCATAAGACTGTGTGTGTAGCTCAAATCGTGAAGCCAGGTTCCCCAGGGAGTCCCCAACCTCTTCCAAGGGAGGCATAACAAGCACAGTGAAAATGGGGTGTGGAGAGATTTTCTCTCTTTATCATTTTCAGTTAGGACTTGGCAAATATGAAACTGTCTATCCAATTATTAAACCATTCTATACTGAGTATTATAGATAATTGTTTAGTGTTTTTCCGAGTCCTAAGTGAAAATGAACCAGCAAGCAAAATATATTAACAGGCTGCTCCTGGTGTTTGAGAAATCCTGTAATAACAGTAAAGAGAAAAGGCTCTGAAAAAGAGCAAGGTAAGTTTTAGAAGGATGAAGACAACAGAAAGAGAAGCTGCTTTCTACGAAGTTCTGAAAAGCTCAAAGGAAGAGACAAAGATGAGCTGAATAATGGAAGAACCAGAGAAGGATCTGGGAAGGGAGGATAGATGCAACACCAGGAAAGTACTGTTGGACTTTATGCCTGTTTGCTGCTTTAAGTAGTCAGGATTGAAGTTCGGGTCACCGGGAAGAAGGAAGAAACCAGCCTCTAGAAACAAGAGACCAAGTACAGTCACAGTCTTCTGGATCTTCTGGACCCAGTACAGGCTGGGGGTTGACCTGCTGGAAAGTAGCTCTGCCGAGAAGGACCTGGGAGTGCTGGTGGACAACAAGTTAAGCATGAGCCAGCAGTGTGCCCTTGTGGCCAAGAAGGCCAATGGTCTCCTGGGGTGCATTAGGCAGAGTGTTGCCAGCAGCTCGAGGGAGGTGATCCTGCCCCTCTCCTCAGCCCTGCTGAGGCCTCACCTGGAGTACTGGGTCCAGTTCTGGGCTCCCCAGTACAAGAGAGACATGGCACTCCTGGAGAGAGTCCAGCGGAGGGCTACAAAGATGATGAGGGGACTGGAGCATCTCTCCTATGAAGAAAGACTGCAAGAGCTGGGCCTGTTGAGCCCGGAGAAGAGAAGATTGAGAGGGGATCTCATCAATGTGTACAAGTATCTGAAGGGGGAGTGTCAAGAGGATGAGGCCAGCCTCTTCTCCGTGGTACCCAGCAACAGGACAAGAGGCAACAGGCAGAAACTGAACCACAGGAAGTTCTGTCTGAACCTGAGGAAAAACTTCTTCACTGTGAGGGTAACAGAGCATTGGAACAGGTTGCCCAGAGAGGTAGTGGAGTCTCCTTCGCTGGAGATATTCAAAACCTGTCTGGATGTGATCCTGGGCAATATGCTCTAGGTGACCCTGCTTGAGCAGGGAGGTTGGACTAGATGATCTCCAGAGGTCCCTTCCAACCTAAACCATTCTGTGATTCTGTGATATTTAGACAGTGGAGATTTAAGAATTTCGTAACCCTGGAAGAGAGTCAGAAATTGAAACTATTGTAGAACACAGCTAGCAGTTCCTTAGCAGTTCCTTTTTCTGCAGAGTAACATGCCCATCTTCCATCAGCTCTCAATCCTGTTCAATGTATTTTTTTCTTTACCCAGATAGCTCTTTATGGTTTGTACTTTGACTATTTTAAAGTATACTTCTCTCAAACCCTTACCCTGCAGCCAGAGGAATACCCCAAGCACTCAGCAGACAGCTAATGAGAGAAAGAGCTTCCATGAGATGGCCATTCCCAAAATTGATTCCTTCTACCTTGGTTCAACACAGCCTAATTTGCTGACCTTCTGGCTGCCCTGTACAAACTATTTAGCTACTTAGCTAAATAAGAAGAGGTGAGTTTGATCTTCAGTGTTTCAGTGAAAGAAGTTTCCTCATTAACACTTATCTTGTTTTTCGAGTCACGCCTTTACTTAGTTTAATTATCTTAAGAATAATAGATGTATAATATAATTGAAAAAAGCGTGAAATAAAGAGGAAAACTCCAGAAAAAGACATGAAAAGCACTTAAAAGCCAATAGGACAAATGAATATGCAAGCAGCATAGTAACCCAGTTGCTCTGGGAATACACTTAAAGGTATTGTGAAGTTTACACCATGTTTCTGGACCAGTATATGTTACAGTAGTCTCTCTCTCTCTCTCTCTCTCTCTCTCTCTCGCTCTCTCTCTCTCTCTCTCTCTCTCTCTCCCTCCCCCCCATTATCTATTAAAAAAAAGGGCAGCGATACTGCTGTTATTATTCAGATTTTGATTTCTCAGCAGTAACACACTATTCTTTCAAAAGTACAGACAAACAAATCAACTTTGTCCAATACAATTGCATTACATTCTCTAACATATGTATAAATCAGCAACAGTTCCACATCCCACGAAGGGCCATGGAAATTGATATCTCTTTATACTACTGTCTATACTACTATACAACTTTTAATCAAGTGATGTTTGAATAGGACTAATTTGTACTACAAACTTCTTTCTAGTTTGGTTTATGATCTCTATATAGCTATAACTATGTTTTGAAAAATCTGAAAGAACTAAATGCAGAAGACTTTCAAGAAGTAAATAATTTTATTGTCACATACTACGGATAGGAAAACTGAAGAGTAACCTAATTGAAATCACACAGAAAATTTGTCAGAACGGATAACAAAGCCTTTCAATATCATGCTTCAGATCAGACTAAAGGTGATCCTTCTTCCCCCAAAACCACAATAGATATTATATTTAGCCATATAATAATTAATTTGAAAAAATAATGACAGCTCCAGAATTTCTGGACAACATAAACTAGTATTCTGTGAAATCTCAAATTGTTGGAAGTAGTTTCCTACTTTTCCTATAGGGCCTGTAGCTGTGCAGAGCTTTGAGAATCACACATTACAATCCACTCATAATTAACTCCTCCCCCCTCCCTTCTTTGTGCCAAGGTGGAAGGGTCTTGGTAGGAAAAAAAAGTATGATCTATTAAAGCTTTTCTTGGTAAGAAATCCCAAAGCCTATTTCCTACCTACATGCCTCACCTACTGTTATAAATCCCTGCCCCAAATTTGCTTTCAATTCAAAAGAAATTAATTTCTCCTCTCCATTTTCAACAGCAAATAAAACAGTGTGCCCTAACTCCCTAACTCTGTTATTTCCTTGTGTTCCTTATTCCACTGCCTGTTCTCTGCCAAGCATGCCTCTCCATTGCAGAGAGTGCTATTGAAGGCATGAGTTTGCAACTGGGGCTAGGAAAGTGTTAACCACTCCTCTTTCTATTTAGCACTGGCTAGGGTAGCATGCCCCAGTGCACCATCTTCCAAAGCCAAATGGCTAGACCAGTGCCTTTCTGCATTCCCTCTGTACTCCTTCCAGTGTCTGACTTTTCCACATTCCTTATTAAACTGGACATCACCCAAACTTTTTATAAGAGGTTACCTCTCACTGAATGCCTTTCTCAGAATAAACTTCTCTAAGATCATTCATTGCTTCTCACCAGTTACAGGAAAAAGAAAAATGTCACCTACTGCACAAATGTTTGAACTGTAAATGTGTATGAATTCTTTTGCTCCTTTACTCCACATCTGCTCATCTTTCCTCACCTCTCCTTTTCTTTGTCCACTTTCATGCTCCTAGTAAATAATTTTCTATGCACTTCTACAACCCCTATAGCGCATACTTCTTAATGCTAAAACACACATCCTACTTGCAGCTAATGTGAAGGCCAGGCTGACTGTAACCATTCTTTTCTTCACCCTCTCCGATTTGTCAATCTTCTTCTTGGGGGCCAGGAAGGGATTATCTATATTTCAGTCTTTGTCCAGTATATAGCTGCATTCAGTCCTAAGATCACAGTGACCAGATGAAAAGATATTTTCAAGCATGCAAATTATTAAGCCTCTACTATCTTGTACTATTTATTATGTAGGCAATAGATCAAACTGTTCTGTGCTTCATCTAGTACTTCTGACATCTTCTGAATGCACAAGCATTGGGAATGCGAATGACCCATCTTGGGAATGTAGCTTCACCTGCTCTTAATAAATCTGTTGAAGTCTGCATGACTGACAAGCCTACAAATAGGCTTGTACAGAGTTTGAATATTCACAGCCCTTCTCAGTCTTGGGGCAAGAAAAAGAGCTACAGGTCTACATATGGAAGTTGGTCTTCCGACGTGCAACAACCATGCCAATTTTCAAATATTTAATTTTTATAGATCTTTAGGATAGCAATAAATCCTTTAGCTCTCAGTGGCTAACTCATTTGTGTTTGGGCTACTACGGTATTTGGACATCCAATCATTAGCAGGTAATTCACAGAGATTATTAAACACAAGAAATCTGAGAGAAAAAATAGCAGTTTGCTGATAAAACATCATTTCAGAAGATGGCATAAGGTTCTACAGAAATTTAGAGAAAGATGGTAAAGCTACCACCTGCAAGTACAACTATAAGAAAGAATCTCATAATTAACAGTTATCTATGCTTGAAAATTTTGTTTCTGCTATCAGTCAGTTACTGACAACCACAACCACAGCAATCAGAATCGTTAATATTTCATTAAGTTCTTTATCTGTATGAAACATTATAACATAACTTGATTTTTACGTGGCAAGAAGGAAAAAAAAAACAGATAAATCAGAAGAGTCTTGCACTAATAAAACAGGTTAGCCTTGAAAACACTGCCTATTTGGTCCATCAAATGATACTATTTAGGGTATATAATACTGAAAGGGCAATCTGATAATCACACTAGAAGCAATTTCAAACCATACTACTGCTGAAAAGTCAATTTAACTTTCCAGCTTTATAAGACTTTGTTATTGCTATTGTTAATTATTTCTCATTTAATGGGAAATTGGCAACAAGGTCCCCAACTGTCATTTTAAATCTGCAATAATATCATGTGAAGCTTTTCGTCCTTATTCCCAAGTCCTGGATTATCAGAGCTAAATGGCAGCTCTAGCATTACAAAAGCTCAGGGGCAGGTACTGTTACACAAATTGCCAATTCAATTAACAGTGTGTAAATGCTCCACTGGCAGGCTGAGGGAAGGACAGCCATTTTGGCAAGTGTCATTCCTAATTTATCAAACTGTCAAACCTTCCACTCAGGTGCCTGCAGTCACTGTCTGCCTCTTAATGCTAAGTTGTAAAGCTGCAGGAACCATTCTTGTAGCTTGACAAGGCACAATACTCAAAACTGATTTTAAAATCAAATGTACAGTTGTCTTAATTATTCTGAGTATAAATGATGTTTTAATTACAAAATCAGAGTGGGACTATTCAATCAAGATCCAAGATTACACATATGTACAAGGAAGAGTATCAAAGCTTGATGCCTACCCTGTTTTCGGAGATAGCTCTTCAATTTTGCTTAATTCAGTATAATTTGTGATTACCTTCAGATGCAAGGTTTCTGAATTGTTACTAAACCTCCTTCAACAACTCTCCCTTATGGTCTTTCGTCAAACTCTGCTCTCGGTTCTTACCAAACCACTGGGTCTGTGTTAATGCCTTCCAGGGGAAAACTCCTGAGAGAAGACTCTGCATCAACAAACGTTTAGTCTCCTTCAGCCTTCCTTCCTCAGATGTGCTGGGTCATTTACATTTTAATTTTTTAAAAGTCTTTTCAGAAATAACAGGTTACAAGGCTCTTCTGTAGAAGAGAAAAACTAAATGACTTCACGTGTGAATGTTTTCGCCCATTCTTTGTTCCCAGAGCTTTTGCCTGCACTGATAGAAACAACATACAGAACCTACTGCATATGCAGCTCAGAGCCTCTACACTGAATACATGTACTGTGCAGTACACTGGCGCTTGCAGGATAGCGGTTTAACAGTGTTCCCATTATGTACTTCAGGGGGGTTACATCAGTGCATCTGTAAATGTTTGCTTTTGGGTTGAATACTTGCCGAGCGTGAGCTGGAGAGCGTTTCACTTAAACCAAGCTTAAATTGGTTTGGCCATTTTAGAGTAAAGAAAATGGAATTAAAAAATAAAATATGGAACCTTTGTCCTTTCAATGTCTTGTGTGACTCCTGTAAGTAAAAATGAACAAAATATGCAGCAACAAAGTAAGTTCATTTTGGATAAGATGAACGGTATATTTCGTCCAGTGTTCTGTAATTACAGAACATGGGCTAGCAGAAGAAACTCCACAGAAAGACAAGAAATACAAGATTAAGCAGTTATGTGGTAGATAACATCAACTATTGTTTTCTACTTACAATAATTAAGTTCTTAAAAGTATAAACCTGTATGTACCTATGTTCAAAACTGAACAATTTTTTTGCTTGTTAGCTCATTTTATTTCGGTATTTATTATCACAGCATTAGGAATCTGAATACTTTCACTTTTTATGTAAGACGCTTTAGCCTTGGACTCAATGGTATCATGTCATCAAAATGCATTTTGTGAAGGATATAGTATTTCCAGACAGTAATGCAGTTCAATTGTTCCATCACATTTTGGAGCGTGGATTAATTCTTTTTAGAACTGAGAAATAATAATTACAATGCCTGGAACAGGTGTGGTTAAAAACACTCAGTTTAGTATTCCCAATATCCATTTTTCATCTGTATGCCGATAGGCGTGAAGTGCTCTGGAATAGAGGACTATTGGGAGTGAAACTGCTGTATTGAAATAATAAGAAGGAATTCAGTGCTTTGGTACGAACCAACTATGTGAACTGAAGTTGACTTCTGAAGCTTTTAAGGATTGGCTCTAAGTCATGCCAAAATTGTTTATTAAGCTCTTCTAGACATCCAAGAACGTGCACTTCATCTAATGCACCATGAAATCAGTGGGAACCATCTTAAATCCTTTACCTGTCCTATTGTAGTTACATCAGTGAAGAGGTATTATATCACTAACTGGATCCAGTGCATACATATTAAGAAAAACATTTGAGAGTAGTGAAGTAGATTGCTTCCATTACTTAAATTGCCTTGCACAAGTTCACAAGAGTACAAAATCAGACCAAATTTTTACACCTCATTAGGGGGACTGAAAACAGAGAATAGAGTTCTGATGAAGTTTTGAAAACACATGGATACCCTGAAAAACCTTCTTATTCTCTTATATGTCAAAATATCTGCATAGATCTGACTTTTCTCCATAAAATGTTGTCTCTATCTGATATTGGTATTGTTGTTACACTGCCTATTTACCTTTCTGCTAGTCCTTTTGTGCAAATCCAGCTCTTTCAGCTTAACACTTCATTCACTCTGATAGCATACATACTTCTTTCAAACTTGAAAGTGTGAGAAGGAAGAGGGAGGAAAACTCAAATATCTTAAATCAGCAAAATGAAACAGCTGTTCCTAGGAGTATACATTTGAAAGTTTATTGCCTCTATAGATGTTGAATAAGAGTTCAGAAAATTACATGTAATGGTTGAGAGGAAAGGATGCAGTACCACACCAAAAGCATCAAGTACGACCTAAAGAAACACTCAGGTACACTCAAGTAAATAAAATATGATTAGATCACAGATTATATTGATACTGAGTTCCAGTCTGAAAGCTATGGTAGCTATTCCAGTTTGCAAGATGTGAAAAAAATGTGAATGCAGAAGGCTTGTCAAACAGAAACAAGGTGGAACAGTTTTAAAAAGCCTGAAATATTTTCTGGTCCTCTGCAAGTCCTAACCCTGCAGGCCAAAATGGACAGCCTTTGAAGCCTAAGTAATTCCACGTGGTTGATTTAAAAATAAAACTAGGTGAAAAGAACAGAAAATAAATAGTTGTGTATCTGTGTGATTATTCCAACTCAATTTTATTTTCAGAACATCAATTTAGTTAGCACTGTGATTCAATAAACCAGTGTGCTAGGGCATTAACTTGAACTGTGCAAGAAGCTGAATATCAATCCGTATTATAATCAGGGGATTCAAATGATAGATTGTTTCTGGATATGAGTTTCTTTAGTCAAGAATATTTTGCAGCAGATGTGAATGAGTACTTTGCCTTTGAGAGATAAAACAGATACAGATAGTAATTCATATGTATTTAATTGATCTCCATGCATTACAAAATTTTGCTGCATCAAAACTAGCCTTTTTAAGGAAACAACTTGCTGTAATGAAAAGCATCTTGGCCACTGTAGAATGATATGAGCTTCCACATACAGAAATGCCAGGCAACGGTGTGGAAACTGTAGGCACTGTGAGAATCCAGCGGTTATATAATGCCACTTTGGAACGAGAAGTCTAACAACAGTTGTCATCCAAGAACCATATAGTTTATGTTACCAACTAGTGCCAAACAACCCTAATCCAGAGAGCATATTAACATGGCAGTTCTATACTGAAGAATTATCCAAACAACCTTCAGAATAACTATTTTGGATAGGAGCAGTAATCAAGGACCATCAAAGAGATTAATGTACGTTAATGTCCAGAAGCCAGAAGTGGAGAGTCCAGTGCAGACATATTCTCTGCATCTTTCCCTGGAGTCTGCATAGATGCACAGAGGAAGAGGAGATTAAAGAACGCTGGTGGGACCTCCTTGTGATGGGACCTATGGAAATTCAAACAGTGTAACTGTCTTCCTGCAAAGTAACTATAAAATTTCAGTCTGGTAGTAGCTTAAGAGTGTTAGTCACTACAAAGTATACTAGGATAAGGAAAGAGTACAGTCACAATCCTTCTGTGTGAGCAATGACTTTGACTAGACATGTCAATGCACATTTCCTTCAAGGATTGCTGCTTCTACTGGTACAGCTGCCGGAAGCACTGTGCCCAGCTTAAGGTGAATGCCTGCATGGAAGAACGTGGTGCGTGCAGGTTCTCTGAAAATATGCTTTGCATTTGTGTGAACTTTGGGAGTGGCATGGTAGAGCAGAATATCCACTCCAGGATCCTGTCCTTAGACAATTTGAGATGATTCAGATATAAGACTTCCAGAGCAGGGAATGGTGAGTAATTCTCCACGCATATATAGCACTTTCTCCTAGATTCTAAAATTCTTGCTTTACTGAGCATGCCTACTGAACACTCAAACTAAATGAAAATCTTACTGAATGTTTCTCAACTTTCCCCCTGGACCCATCATTCAGAGCACTAAGGCATAAAATATGCTTGGGAAGATTATAGGGAAAACAAAATACAGCAGAAGATGATAAGATCCAATGTTCCTCAATGCTGTATCCTTCTCCCCCCCGCCACATATAAAGCTGTCATCACTTTAGATGTGCTAAAAGAGGAGTTTCCACCCTTCTGCCCACCTCATGCCTGTGCTTCTAGCTCCTACCTTGTTCCAGCACCAGTCCTTGCACAGCTGCACACTGAGCCACACTGGGCAATTAAGGGAGCAGAAAATTACTTTTTTTCCTCCAGTTTTTAGCTGGGTAGGTTAGTCGATCTGTTAACCATGCTATCAGATGTTCATGCTGGCACAACAGAGAAGGCAGAAACACGTAACAGGGAATGAAGAGGAAAATGGGATCACCCTTTCTAACTGCAGCTGCAATCAGTGGGATTTGGGTCTTTAGCTAGGAGGTCCCAGCATCACTATCAGCTGCCTGGAGCTCCCAGAAATCTTCCCATCAGAAATGAGAAAGTAGTAAATATTCCAGTATTTTGCAGTGACAGGCAAAAATAGAGGACCTTGAAATGGTTTTCATTATGTTTAGCTCAAAATTTTAGAAATATGAAGTGTCAACTAAGTCACATCCAGACTTAACTCTTTCTCCAATGTAGGTTAGTTTTATTAGGATAAAATTGTGTATTCTTGCTGCTTAAACTTTATAACCAGATCCCCTAATCTGTCGGATTTGAACAAGTGGAAGATATTTCCAGTATTACCACAGTCTTCTCTACTTTTTAGGTCCTATATCAATCTCCAGTAATAGGTATATGAGGAAAACCTATAAAATCTTACCATGAATTCTAAAATGCAGAGGTGCTTGTAAACTGTGCCATACCGACAGGCACCTAGCTTATGCTTAGGAAGGGTGGTTTCACTCTATCCATTTTTGCAGAGGTTTGTGCTTTCAGAGTGGTCCGTAGGATCTACTCCCTTAGTGGCAGACCCTGAAGCTGTCCTCACTACTTATTTCGTCTTATGCATTTGAAAAGCCAAAGTTTTCACAAGGACTATGGTCAACCCAGTACCAGATCTATTCCTTTCCTTCAAATGTATGCTTTAAGTATACAAATGGAGCTGCGGTTAATTCTCTGCCAAACCAACAACAGCAAACAAAAAAGTATTCAGGTAAAATCATTTCAGTGGCACTACTGAAAATGTATCTACAGCAAATCCCTTTTGGCTTTGACAATAAGCAAAATTAATAATTGTGATGTAAGATTTGGCTGGGCTCTGCATCTAATTTTAATATAGCAAAGTGGCAGCATTTGCCCATATGGAACATAAAAGAAGCAAGTACATAAAACATCGTTAACACGTCTTCTTGCTCTTTCTGCATTATCTCTGCTTCTAGTCCAAAAAATACCACTTCTCCTTTCCTAAATCATGACAAAAGCTTAAGTAGGCACAGAAGAGAAATGGACTAAAAAGTTGCCAAGTATTAGCCCAGCTTAAGGATTTGCATGCTTTTTTTCTAGTCTTTGCTTTTTTGTAAGCCGTCTGCAGTTTCTCCATGTAATGCTAGCCCACGAGTCTTTGAAGTTGCTCTGAAAAAGCACCTTAGTATCTTTAATGCCTCAGGTAAGGCTGCATGTGCATTTGAAAACAGGAACCCAGTTAACACAGTCAAAATGCATTTAAAATGTATCCAGGTAATTTGTAGGAAAGTAAACGTGACAGTCACGTGGGTTCGTTCAAACATCTGATCAAATACATACTTTGCAACAGTCATGAAAAGGCCCTGAAAGAATTGGTTTACTGCACACCAGGAAAAGTCTTGTTTCACCAGACAAGTTTCAGCTGGTGCTACCTTGGCTCACCAGCTGGTCCACTGACTCTTTCCCTTAATTCACTCCAGTATCAGCTATCTTAGCAAAGAGGTGTGATACTGCTGTGCCTGTAATCCAGATTCACTTTCCAAAGCATGATCGTGCTAATCATGCTATTTTCAAAGCATGATCATGATTTCATGCTAGTGGGAGAGGTTTGCAAAAATTTCTAGTGGGTGCTGCAAAATCTTCATATGATAGCCAAATAGTTTGGCTGGCCAGCAAAGAGTAAGCAGGCTCTATTAATTCTTTACGCTTCCTGCCCCCTTGCTTTTCTAAGAGACATCTCTAACCCAGTCCTCTACTTACAGAAATAAGAGTCAACTACACGGAGGGAAGGAGGAGGAGGGAGGAAAGGTTACTTTTCTCACACTGTCCTGAATATACTAATGCTAGTCACAACCTAGCCATGAAAGAACAAATTAGAGTAACAGATGTCCATATATCAGTAAGGTGACTTCCCTCCCTATTTTTATTTTTTATCAAAAGTGGTGAGTCTGAAAAGTCAAAACAAAATTAAAAAAAAAACCCTGCAGCATCTGTCTCAGCAGAGTTCAAGCTGGCTGACAGTTCCTTACACTGAGAAGCTGAGAATGATGCTATAATTAAAATTTCATGAACAAGACAAAAAATCTATTTTGTTTGGGAGAACTGTTATGAAAGTATATAGAGAAAAACCAAATGTGGTAATTTTAGTTTCATCCCTGGCCCTGGTTTAATGATTAAACTTAAGAATCCTGAACAAAATTATTGTTAGCAACATCTCATAACTTAATTAATTATGAGTGTCATCTCTGTTGGGCGTGGAAGCAGGTCTTAAGCATTCCAAGTGAATGTGTGGCTATTGGCACAGCACCACTCTGAGTTCTCGTTTGGTTGATGACTGAGGATTAATTCTTCCTATCCTTATCACAGAATTTAAACTTGACCCTATTAATTTTCAGCCTAGAAAGAAAAAAGCAGGAAAAAGTGAATAATAGCTTCAAGCTGAAGGAAAAAGGCAAAAGCAGCAGTCAGAGGCATTCTATTGGCACCTGTGTTACCTTCCTTTTGGTATTTTTTGTATAACATGCATGGCTTTTTACTGAATTTCAGTCAGCTCCATGGGAGACAACACCATCCGTCTTATTTCATCTTTTAACAAGGACTTGATGAGGTGACACAGGACTGATTCTTAAAAACACATTACCTGTTATGTGAGGCATTGTGTGACAGGGAGAACTATCTTCGTGACAGGCACCTGACAGCAGATTTGTTGATTTCATGGTCACTTCATTTAAAGTAACAACAGGGTGAAATATGCCATCTGATAATCTGTTTGAATGTTGACTGTGAAAAGCACTTAACATTTCTGCCAGCTACTACTACTACTACAGAATCTGTTCTTCAATATGTGCAGTTTTACCAGCCTCTTTAATAATTACAAGTCAGAAGCTCTTATCCTAGATTAAAGGGGAAAAAAAGAAGTTCGAAAAAGTCAGCTTAGAAACCCAACATTGCTTTATGAAAATAAGAGGATTCACCATAAGGAGCAAATTCAGGGTATGACAAACACTAAGACTGCTGTCTGCAAGATGACATGCTGTTTGGGGACAGTTGCTGCACCTGAGTTACATAGGTGAGTTTAGGACAGATATGTAGCCTTTGTCTGTCAGTTTTCTTCCATGTGAAAAGCTGAATCCAGATATTTAAGCACAAACAATTCCCTACTTAATTTTCACTAATATGGAGTGATAGCAGAGTGATAACAAAGGAATGACTCATTTCAGGAAAGGGCTACACCTAATTCTGTTATTACAACCCAGGCTGAAATTTTATTTAAGAAGCTAGTATTATACATGCACAAACCCACATATTAGTAAGCATGACAGGAATTCCAAAAATCAAAATATTAGAGTTTCATTAGTTGCTTAGATGCAGAGCTCGTAACAGAAGAAAATAGAACTATGAAAAAACTATTATCCACTTTCTAGCAGTTGAATGGGTGAAACTCTTGTTTGTTTTCAAATAAGTTTGGTATAAACACAGATATATCTAGATGAATTTGGCAGCACTGAAGCTTAGGTCAAAAACTGTCCTTAAACACAGTCATCATCATACAACGACGCACAACGTGCACAAATGATAAACCCTTAATTTGAGCAGGGCTAAATGAGACAAAGTCTAACAAATCAGTGCTGTACCCCTATCTCAATTAACACATACTCACACATTGAACTATCCTGTTGATTTATGCTAACCTCCATGAAACCTCCATGAAGAAATACCTTGAATCGATATGATTTAAGCATTTTAAAACTGCATTAAATATGAACCAGAAGCAGGCTGGTTAAAATTTACACTTTCTCTGAAAGATTTTTGACACATTCAGTGCTTGTGAAAGCTGAGGGGATGACGGCCCTAGTCAAATACAGTTGAGTGAGCAGACTGCAAGCATCCCACATTCCACCTCCAGTGCAGTTCAACCGTGACGTGGAGGGACCTGCCTTCTCTTTTACTTTCTCCCCCCACTTTTATTTATTGTCTCCCAAATATTTTATTAATTAATTCTTGCTGCTTGGTTTTTTTTTTTTTTGGTACTCTTAATATTTTGCAGCACAGTTTAACTTAAATTCACCTAGTCTTTTCTTTAGAACAAAAATTCTGACAAGTTGACAGGTAGCGTAAGAATATAGCAAGCATCTTATTCTTAATCTATGAAGATGTTATCAGAATCATTTTATGTAGATTTGTTTATTTTTAAATCTACTTTACTCAGGAAATAACCTCGGGGGTTCAGGTTCCCATCTCCTGGGATCATGTCAAAGGCAGCAGAAGCATGTATTTGAAAACTTCACCATGGATTATGGATATTGTTTTTATTATAAGAACACTCTGCATGTTATTTTATGGCACTGCAGACTCCACTGTTTCCTGCTAAACTTCAGCTACTTTAGAAATAACAACCTACAGTTATTTTGTTAAAATAGCTACTGTCAACTTGAAATCTAGTCAATTAAAAACAAAACAAAAAGCAAAATAAAAACAAAACAAAAGCACTGTCAGGTGCTAAATCAACCCTGGAGCCCCACTTGCCAATTTCTGTGGTTCTAAAAGCATATGCTCGTATTTTAAGGATGGTTTCTCTCCTTCCTGTGCCTGTGCAAAAAACCTTGCAGAAGCAAACAGAAAGCTAGGCACAGTGAAAGCTATCTGAGCAGAAATAGCTTTCAAAAGTGCCTGGAAGAAAGGTAAAAGAAGCAGGGAGAAAACATGAAAGGGGGCAAACAAAGTATATTTCTTAATCTATTTCACTTGCAGTACTCCCTGGAATTACATAAAACCCCACAGATACAACATTTACGGAGAGAAATGGCGTTCTGAGGTCTATTTTGCCCCTTTAGACTTCAGCTTTGAAGCACGGAATAAAATCCTGTGCCCAGATCTTGGGGTGCAGGTGCTGCAAGGCGACTCCGAGTTGCATCACGCACATGTTCTGGGCACGAAGCCAGAATAACTGGCCAAGTGAGGTCACTTACGTGCACAGGGATCTTCCGGTGGCACAGCGCCAGCCTTACTGCTCTTATGATTTCTCTTCCCCGCCACCCCCCTTCCGCTCAGACTCCTCGGAGGAAACAAGGAAACAGGTCTGCCCAAAACCTCCCAAAGCCTTGGCTGATGCATCATCACCCCGGGCAATTTCAAGAGCCACCGCAATATCGCTGCGTATGTACAAATACATATCCCAACCCCAAAACTGTGCTGGGTTTCTCAGCTGTCATGGAAGATCTAGACTAAATTAACTTGGCTGACCAATTTGGAATTACAGTCCGTGTTGAACTCAGTGGGAAAATATGCAAACAATGTTTACAGCCTTGTTAAGCATACAGGCATTAAAAGTCAAATACCCCAAAGGCTTCACAGCAATGACAAGCAAAACTAGCTACTTTTATGAGATACTGCTAGCTTTTTGCCTTACAATCCCCGGTGTTAAACTCCTGCTCCTACTAGAAGCCTCCTTCTATCAGGAGGAAAAGCATTTGGCTTTATATTACCAAGCTGCAGAATTCATCACTTTCATCTCTCTGCCATCTGCAGGATATTGAAAATGAAATGAAAACAGAAAAGGATTTTTAACATGAGGGGAACACCTGATGTATGAAGTTATTCAAGCACCAGGAATGTGTGGTATTGCACATTCTCACTGTCGCAGCCTTTGTTGAAAAGGATTTCCCTGACCTTTTCTGTAACCAGCAAACAAATAAGCCCTATCTCCCAGCAGGAGAGAGCCACTGCTCCATTAGATCATTAAGCAGTTCTATTCAGACTCTCCCAGTCTCCTGTCCTTGGCCCCGAAGAAAGCGCTGGCACCAGTCCAATCAGTCAGATAGAGGGAAGGCAAATGTGCTTTCGTACAGTACAGCTTGAAATGTCACAGCAGGATGAAAGTCGTGGAACAGACAGCAGTGAGGAAAAGATGTGGTGCTACATGAGGGGTAGTGTTCCAACAAGGAAAGGCTGGTGTTTCAGTCTGCCAAACAACGTAATGACTCATCCAGGCAGAAAAATATTACCACCATGGGAATATTTGGAACGTCTCAGTCTGAGAGTAATTAGGGACTAAACTACACCGGCATGCTTCAGTGATGAAATGAGAAAATAAGCAATACCTCTGTCAAGTTCTGATTGGTGAGTAGTAAATGAATACGGGCTCCTATCATATCTGACCACAAACTAGTAACTTGCAGCAGACTGTCAGAACAGAGGAATATTTCCACTTTCTCCTAAAATACGACAGCACAAAAAAACCTGGTGAAGTGAAAAATGTTACAGTTGGCAGTAAGAGTTTTAAGGAAAATCATTACCGTGATTATATAATTTAATCCTTGTAACAGGCATTTGCACATAGCATTTTCAACCTCTAATTACTCTGTCTGCAACGGAATAAAAAAGGGTAAGAAGAGGATGGGCAAAAGCAGCAAATGCTGACAGTTTCATTTTATTCGTAACTACTGTATACCAATCACTACATGAAAAGTACGCATGTTTAATGGATATAGGTAATGGAATTATTGTGCTACTTATCGGTTGTAAAAATGTAAATACTTTGGCAAGAAGGACAAATGTTAATTTTTATTCTTTTGTATTTCCAACTTGTGCACAATTTGTATTCATTAAGCAATGCAAAAGGCCTTTTTTTCTTTATAATTGTAAAGTGACATTATAATTAAATTGTATAACCTCAGCAGCATCTGCAATTTAAAGGATCACTTACAAGCTGGCTGGACAAAGTGCACCACATTAAACCACAAAACTGAGTTACACATCAATAACCCTTCATTCCAGTGGCCAGGTCAGAACCTCAGCAACATGGGAGGAAAAAAAAAAAAGATTATTCAGAGTAAAAAGGTTTAGAAGGTCACAAGCAAAACTGCTTACAAGATCAAAATTCCCAGGGTTCGGTAAGGCTGCATATGCTGAAACCTGCAGTGACACCTGTTCGACTGCTTTCAGCAGGACAGGCGCTTGTAGTTCGGCCGAACTAAATGCAGTTCCCCAAATTAAAAGGAAGGGTAAACACAAATTACCTCTCTCCACAATATGAACAACCCCCATTAGACCAGGTTAATAAACTCTAATAGATGTATAGGCTAATACAATATTCAACTATTGACATAAACATAAATATAAATTTCAAAGAAAATAACCTACTTTAGTAAAACTACCTGTGCAATAAAAATTAATGAACTCCAAATGATTCTGCACATCTCCACCAAATTGCATTTTCAGGCTCACATCTTCAGGACATGCTGGGTGGTTTGATGCATTCCCACAATTCATCTTCCTGCTAAGCCAATTTTAATTTAAATGCAATTAAAGGCTCAAAATGAACATTATGTATTAGATAAAGCCCTGAATCTGCAGACTATCATAAATATGATTTTCAGAAAAATTAATTACAAGCCATTAGGGTACAAGTCATCTTACTGCAAATGTTGAGTTAAACTGCAGAATCAGTTTGTTCCTTCCATTAAATGTTAAATACTGATTTTAAGCTTTGCTCCAAGTTAATAGCAGTAGGTCAGCATAAAAGAAAAAAAATGGTTCTGAAATAATCCTCACGGATTCTGGAGATTTATTAATTCACATTAATGGAAAACAGGTATTCTCTGTACATATTTTTAAACAATGAGCTTTTGAACACTTTCAGTCAACTTAAAATAATAATAAAACTTTGCATATTCTCCTTGCACTATATATAACAGATTTGTACAGAAGATATAGTTGCTGTAAAACTATTTCAATGAAAATCAATATATGTTGTGTGCTGTTTCTAATTAGTAGTTAGAAGACACCCACAAACTACACTGGAGATGTCTGCATAATGTACACTGTAGGCCTGACATAGAAAGCTTCACGAAACCAAGGAGCTTGTTTTTATTGTCACTTGCTGTAAGGTGGAGCCTGAGGATTCAATGCAACCGGAGCATTCAAGCAGCAGCTGTGGAAAATGCTCTGATTTCTGTCTAAGAGCTATATTAAAGTTACAACTTCAACTTTTTAGATACTCTTAACACAGGCTCACAAATGTGCCTGTAACTCTTACAATCCATGACATTTCTCATGATGCAGAATTTACGCAGTCTATATTTGTTCTATATACCTACAACTACATGTAAGGGCTTGAAATAGCAATTGTATATCATATACTGCAAAAAGTACATTCAGCATTGTATAAAGACATGAGCATATCTCTCAGCGCTAAAAACAGTTTTCGCAAATTCACAACTTCTGAATGTCATTGCTAGCTGTGTTTTTTAACATCATCCCATAGCTACTAAATTCTTCCCGCCAATATAACCCACAATAGAGTCAAAGGAAAACTGTGCTTAATGCCTCTCTCCCAAACCGACATATTTTATACACAATATGTCAAAACTATGCATTTTTCATTAACTTCTGTTCTATCATTAAATAGAAAAGCAACGACACGGTTGGTGAAATCCAGCCATTAATCTCATAATAATTGCTTATAAACGTTCATGCTACACTGAAGAGCTGAGTGCATCACATGCGGTTGAGGGGGTCAAGGTAACTTTAAACAAATAAATCTTTAATAAAGCCCAGCTTTCTTCTGTGACATTATTCAAGTTAGGCACTAATTCTGAAACTCACACCTTCCTCTTCTGCACACTTGATTCAGCTCAATTTGATCGGCTTGAATATCAAACGTTTCCATATCTACCTCTATTTCCAAGCCCTCCTCCAGCTGCTAACTCCTCCAGCCCTTCAGGGGACTGCATGTGTTTGCTTCAATCCAGTTACTGTCTTTTACTTGTCTACCCCTGTCCCTAGACACTAATGTACTCACTTCCGCATATTAGCAGAAAACCTCTGCGCAGTGAGAGTTTAATGAAATACATGGTCATCAAGCAGCATGGATGTTATTTTGGCAATTGAACTTCATATTTTTAGGGCATTAGTATCCAGTTTTCTAGTTTAAAGAAAAATGCAGAGACATTACATTCTGCAGATACAGGTAAAATGCTTTGTATGCTTCTGGATTTTTAAATAGTTACACTTTGAGGAGAGCAACTTCTGTGAAATAAAATTTATGACAGGTCTTGACAATTTCAGAAATCAGAGCAGTGACTAAATCCAATGAACACAGAAGACAACAGCTATTTTCCTAATAGCTCTGGTTTTCATTGGCATACAGTTTTTCTATAACTGTTATGGCATGATACATCTACAGAAACCCAATAGGATCTTTTTCATGATGTGGGATGTGACAGCAACATATAAGAACAGTGTGACACTTAAAAATGACACCCACCTACAGTTGGAAAGAGCATAAAAGCTCTTACTCCAAGCCACCACAGTGTGGCATTGCTCTTTGGGGCAAGGAAATAAACCACAAACATTATTCATTAAGATAAAGTCGAACTGCACATAGCACATCACTCCTTCGAATTCTCATAACCGATTCAACTCCCCAAATCTAATTTTAATGGGATCTCTTGCAATTTTCATATTTTAATGGACACCATCCTGAATCCCTAGCTAGTATTTGGAGCTTTATTGTTAAATCTTTTATTACCCACGGCTTGAAAACCAAGAGATTCAGAAGGCTGATCCCGGTCCAGTAACATCATTGGGAGTTTTTCCATTGGCTTCAGTATGCTGTGCATCAAGACATTAGTAAGTAAAACCTCTCTGAGAATAGTCTGAATACATCATCTAAACTATTGAATATATCCACTCCACGAACTCCTTTTATAGCCTTTCAATTTTATAGTATATTCCTGCATGTTAGCAAAAACTAGGTTAAAAATAAAAGGTTTAGAAGGTCACAAGCTGAAGGCCACAACCACTTACAAGATCAAAATTCCCTGGGTTCAAGACCACATGCTCTGAAACCTGCAGTGGCATATTTGACTTCTTTCAGCACGACAGACACCTGTAGTTTGGCTGAACTGAATGCAATTCATCAAATTAGAAGCAAGGGCAAACAGAACACCCCTCTGCACCATACAAGTGAGCCCCATTAGGACAGGTTAACTAACTCTAACGACCCACTGCCTGGGGATGGGGGCTAGTCCTTTTTACTACAAGACTTGTAACTCAGAGTCTAGGAGTGTGGTGTCTATCACTGGTGACAGAATACTCTGTAAGGCAAGTACAAAGAGAAAAGAGAGAGAGAGAGGGAGAGGGAGATTACTGCATTTACCAGTGAGATGCCTCTAACTTTGCAAGATGCATGCATAGCAACGCTGCGGAGGAAGTAAGAGAACACACCACATCTAGTACACTGAATAAAACAGACATACAATGAGCTGTTGTCCAGATTTTCAAACACAATCCTCTTTCACTCTCTCAAGCTTGCTGCTGTTTGCCATTAGATTTTTGATTTCCAAATAGCTCAGCAACTAAACAGGTGGAAAAAGTCAAACTCTGCCAAGCTTGGCTGCCCAGGAAGCTGTTGAAACCATGAGGTTCCCATTCAGAACAAGGTCTTTGTGACAGCATGAGCTCACTCTGAATAGCTGTGTGTTCAGCGATGTGCATGTTAATGAATGCATTGTTCATTGTTATCATAGAACGTTATTCAGTGTTTCATGCAAACGTTAATAAAGGTATTTTTTACATTTGTTTTCACTGCAAATTTAAAACACAAGTTACTGTTATATTTGCCTCATTCTGGTCACTGCTTCTTACCAGCTCTTAGGAAAGTGGCCAAGGCCACTTCTCTGGCCATTCCTAAATGCGTTTCCTTTGCTCTTTTCAGTATATTAATCAATTTCCACTTGCATTGCACTCTGAATCCAAAATCCAACCCTTTTTATTGTCAAGCCTCTGTCAACTTCCAGCCCCACACTGCAGTTTAATCTGCCTTCACACTCATGCCGTTTCTCAGCAGTTCCCGCTTACAACCAAAATCTTCTTTCCTTAAACTCCATCATCGTTACCTTCCTCTGAAAGGGTAAGAAATATCATCTTAGATATTATTAACGAACTGTGCTAGACATCAACTCTTTCCTAAAACTCATCCTAAACTTAAAGAATAAGTTTGCAAATACTCTACATGTACACACACACTCAAAATCAGCCTTGCTTTCTAAATGGCCAAGATTTTCTCCACCAATGACCTACTTTTCATGAAATGCTGTAGTTCTCAGAGATTAGACACACCACTGAAGTTCCTAATCCTACTGCAAACCACAGGAGCTCATTTCTACATCAGTGAGAAATTTCTTACCAGAATAATAGCATTTTAAACTTTGCCAACGATTTGAGCAAACTCAACATACACTGCACGCTTAAACAAAAGTAATCCAGAAGCAGATCCGCCAAAGTAATGAATGGGTTTGAAATAGTTGTAGCTTTACTAGGTATCAAGGACTAACATTAGCTCAAATAGTTTCTTAAAGTACAAGTTACAATATAAGAGTGTAAATTTCAGGCTCTCTGAAATTACACATTTGTTGAAAATGCTAGAAGATATCGAGTATTGCTTTTTATGTTTAGGTATACTGATGCATATACTTTTCTGTGGGGTTCTGTGGGGCTGATTTTTTTTTTTTTTCAGTCTTCTATATAAGCTTTCCATTTTGTCTTTTGTGGAAAATCTATATGAAATTATTTCAATAGGTTAATAAAAATAATTTTAAAAATACCAATTTTATCCCAACGTTTTAAAAGTGAACATTAAAAACTCTCAAAACATAAAAATAACAAGCAAAGAATAGGTCCTGGTAACCTGTAGGTCAGGGTCCACAAGGGCACCCACTGCTCAGCTCATGCATCTGCCTAAACACATTAAGAATTAAGACCTTTTCTGAACACCTTCGGAGTATGGCCTGAAGCCATTCAGCTGTGTCAGGGCTATTCTAGGATGTTTTACACGATTATTTTCCTTTCAGCAGGGGCTATTAGCTTAGTATCATTTCCCACACACAAACATATGTTTGCCTACTCACAAGATAGCTTAAAAACAGTATTTCATGATGGGACATGCTAAACTAACAAATAGAAAAAGATGAAGCAATTTTGATCTGCTGACCTCTGTTTTGTTGCTAGGATTGCAGATGGCTTCTGTTATAATAAACAGGTTAAATAATGTGACTAATTTTACTAGATTAACATTTATAATATTTCTAAATCAGAAGGGTCCCATTTGACATCAAAAAAAAAAAAAAAACTTTCTGGTTTTAAAATGTGTGCACTATACCTTACCTACCAATCCTATATAAGGCTTTGTTTCATTGAGTGAGCCTATTTCCTCTCAAGAACAGTGCTCAAAAACTCAGTAACCTTCCTGGATTGTTGAGGTAAAACGATTTCTATTTTTGGGATACTGACACACTGATAGAGAACCACTGTTTCCCTTCCCCAACACTGTAAGTGGGATACTGACACACTGATAGAGAACCACTGTTTCCCTTCCCCAACACTGTAAGTGGGATACTGACACACTGATAGAGAACCACTGTTTCCCTTCCCCAACACTGTAAGTATCCCATGGGCTGTTCGGAGGAATATCCTGGAGTAACATATGAAACAATATTCTCCAGTAGGGATTATCATTCAACAGAGGCAACTCTATATGAGAAGAGAAAATACAATGCATTGCTGCATACAATGCATTGGCAACATCTATGGAAAACAGCAATTAAGAAAAGAAAATAATGGAAAAATAAAGTTCACCAAATCATGTAGCTTCTGGTACTACACATTAAAGATGTCCTCTCTTAGCAGTGGCTAGCATATGACCACAACGGCCAGTTCAGTCTTTACCCAAAGGATAATTTCTTCCTAGGGCTACCATAGGCACTAGGTCAATGCTATTAAAATCTTCAGGATGACAATGCTATTAATATCTTCAGGATGAGAATTCCTGTGAAATGCAGAGTTTTTAAGGAAAGTCCTAATACATATCCAATAGGAAAAAAGAAAAATATAAAATCCTATGCAATGTTGCCATAAAAGTAGCTGCACTAGAACAGTATACCTAGGGCACAATACTGGTCTCATGTACAGTGATGGCTGTTACACACATGCATTAGTATATAAAGTGCAACCGAGACATGAATCAGGACGGTGGCAGATGACACCTGTACTTAGACACTAGGCACCCTACCTTTGCAGGCAGAATCAGAGAGTCAATCAGGTTGGAAGGGACATCTGGAGGTCACCTAGTCCAACCTACTCCTTCAAGCAGGTTCAGCACTGAATTCAGCCAAAGCTGACTGGTCATTAAAACCTACTAGCCACTAAATAGCAATAGCTTGACATAATACCTTGAGGTAGGCAAGGAAACAGTTTTCTGAGTCAAAAAGAATTACCCTAATTCTTCTTAAATTACCCTTGATGTGCCCAGATTTCTGTATGGTGGGCGGTTTCCAGGCTGAATAGTTGAGTAAAAGAAGAGTTGTTTCGTTGATTCAGGACAAAATTGTGCTTTTAACATACACAGTAGGTTTCTCCTCCAAGTCTTTTCATCTCTTCTTTCCCAGTTTGTAGGTTTAATTTCTCTCTCTGTGATTAGTTAGCCTAGTCACCTCAGCACTTACATGACCCTATAGTCATAGTACCTCAGCTGAGTACCTCAGCTAGAAATGAATTTATTCTCATAATTTTATTGAGGGATACAGAAATATTATTATACACATTTACAGACAAAGGAACAAGACAAGGACAGATTAACAGATTTGTCCAAGGTCATTCAAGACCTAGGAACTAAGTTACATCTCTTTAGTGCCAGTCTAGTGCTTATACCCCTAAGCTACCTCTCTTTTAAACAATTCTGTTCTCTGCTCTTTTCTTTACATTCATCTCAACAGCATCTTTATTTTTCCTTCCTTCTTAAGAGTGTAGTATGTAGTATTTTTTAGCTTGCTCACACCTTTCCTTCACCATTTGGAAAAGACTGTCAACGTCTCTTGCCTTTACTATTATTCAACTTTCAGCCACCAAGAACCCAATCTCCCTTTGCTATTTCTCTAACATAATTTTCCTTCATATATCAGGTTGCATTCTGTCCCCACATCGGATACACTCTGAATCAGCTTTTGATTACAACATTCTTGGGATATGGTCCCAAAGGCTACATCATATATTATCCTGTCACGTTAGCTTGCAGTTCACAGTAGAACACAAACTACCTCTGTAGTGGTTCGCATTGCAGTTCTAGTCTGAAGAGCCCCTGTTGCTTCAGGCTGGGAAACCTGGATAAACTGGAAAGTGGCTTACACTCAAGTTCTGCCCTTATAGACGCTGAATACAACTAGCTTAAACCACTTGGCTCTGTGAACTCAAGACTGCTCAAGCTCACCTGTTGAAAGCAGCACAAATGCAGACAGGAGAGCCCATGGTTTTAGCAGCTTGATTCACCAGGTACTTGACTTTTTACCACAGCCTCTGCTCAGGTTGATTTTGAGATGATGGATCTTACTTTATTTTTGGACTGCAATATAGAAGACTTTTAGGAAAATGCTGATTACCTCCGAGGACTATCACTCCTGACTACTGACACTGGATTATCACACTTAACACTACCACAGCTCTTGGCAGCCTTCAACAAAATCAGTCAGGAGGAGATGTCCCATCCTCAGTACCTGGCCTGTCAAAGCCTACTGAAGGGCTACAAACAGTTCTTCTGGACTGTTTCCTGGAATAATCCTTCTGGAAGATGGCATGTTAGCTACACATTCACCTCCACAGTCCTTGCTCATGAATCCCCCTGCAGATTCCCCATACTAAGCAACATATATGTTGAACCATTAACAGAGATGTGGAAACTTTACCCTGGGAAATGCACATAGCAGGCAACACCTCTTTCTGATTATTTACTACACTGCAGACAGACACTGCATTATCCTGTTTGCCCACTGCACAATGAAGGTCAGCCTGTGGACAGGAACACAACACTTATTGGGAATACATAGAAATGAATGCTGGTAAATTCAAACAACAGAAAACAATGCCAATGTGATACACAGAACACTTCATAGGACAAGACAAAACCCACCTCCTTTCACTGAAGCCTGTGCTCATATTAACTAAAACATTTTATAACCTCCTAGATTCTGTCCCATAAGTAGATTCCTAAGAAATATTGTCAAAAGCATCTGTCATCTTTTTCAACTGTCCAGGAGACTATGTGTTATCCTATGGAATCTTATAAGACCCAGGTTGATTCAAAATCTCATTACTTCCACTCCTAGCACTACAACAAATTATATTTCAAAGATATCTGTCCAGATATCCCTACTCAACAAGTAGTCTACAACACCACCTTATACTTCCTCAAGGAAACCATATTACCTGCTTTCTTTCCAGTCAGTGGGTATCCTCATTCCTAGTTGAATTCATCTTTTTCTAAAGCTGGAAGATAGGTGTTTTCTCTAGTTCTCAGTGAGTGGCAATTAGGCATATACCGGTGTGGCATCTACAGCTGGTACTGGCCACGTTCTCAGATGAGCACGGAAGGTGAAGGTACCAACATTTCAGGTGAAACTCAGAACCTAAGCTAAAGGTTTCTGCCCTGGGACAGCTGGAAGTATTCTTCTCCTTTCATTTTTTGGGTACTTCTTACAAAAACATGCTCAGGTAGGCTGTTAGTGCTCATGCAGGTGAACCCAGTAGTTTCTAGTGGGCTTACTATGCAAGTTACAGCTAGTCATATGAAGGTTTGCAGGAGAAGGCCATTGAACTGTTCTTGTGTGTATATTACGTTGCTATGGCAGCTCATTTCATTTTGGTTTGCTGAATCACAACTCTTCATCGGAATCAGATAATAAAAACTTATCATTTTCTGTTCTATAAAAACATTCTAGAATGTTACTACTTCCTTCTACTTCTCACTCTCTGAGCAATCTGACAAAGTATTCTCTGCTATATCTCAGCTGTTGAAATACCAGTACAACTGCACAAGACAAGCACTGATTCCATAACCAGTTCAACTCTTCTTCAGTCTCTCTCGTTCTTTAGGAACTCTTCCTGAAGCTCTTACTACATATAATAAACTGAAATCAATGAGATTTGATTTTAAGTGATACAAATATTGCATATCGTGAGGTATTCTATTTAAAATAGAACCAAGTATAGCTAGAATAGTCCACGTACCAGAACTATTACTCTTTTATGCATAATAAGGCTATCAATCTAGGTTTGTTAAAACAGAAGGAATTATTCAGACTTTTGTAATTAAGTTATTTTTACAGTTAAAGTCCAGTGCACATATAAAGATATAAATTTGCAATGGCTGAAAATCAATGCAAGTCTTTACACTGGGGAAGATAAAACCAACCCAATGGATGACTTGCAGGCTAATAAAATAAGCAGAGAAAGCAGCAAAAAGCTGCTCCTTGTGAAAAGATCAAAATTCCCAGTCTTGGAAAATCTTGCAGAGCCACCTAATTTGAAATAGGCAAGCATCTTGGTGACTGTAGTAGGCTCACTTGTGTGTTTAAAGTTAATCATTTTGGTAAGGCCGGACTCAGAAGTAAGGGAGAAGCTCCATAAAACTTTATTTTTTTATTTGGACCTTAATTTAACTAAAAACTACTTGGAAGCCCCTTTCAAAGAGCTGAGTGCAGGACTTGGCTCTCATTTCAGTATAACTAAGCATAGCAAGCTCCTTTACAAGATGGTTTGAATATATAAGACAAAAATTTGAAAAGGAGTATTTCCAGTCTACAAGGAAAAGATAACCCGCTTACAACAACTTTACAGGCTGAATTGTTTTTTAAAAAGCTATTTCACCTACCATACAGTATAGAGCAGAGCATGGACAACAAGTAGCAGAGTGCCCAAAAAGTTCCAATAAAGCAGTTTAAAACACTACTACTTTTTCCAGGTTTGGAGGTTTTTTTGATGGAAGTGCTGGGTGAGTTTAAATAGGAAAGCCGCTTTACTGGCTGACTATTCAGGTTAGATAGGTTGCATGGTTCACTTTTGATACTTTATTTAATTCTTATATCCATTTTTTAAAAACACATTTTCATTGTGCTTAGGTTTAAAATATATGTAATGTTCCTGATAGTAAATAGCACCTCATGTGCCAATGGTAATACTCTTCATAACTCTGTTAGAAGGTCTATAAAGGTGTGTATTACAACCTCCTCAACTTAAGATGCCCTGATATTCTTAATACTCACTCACCTATCATGATAGTTATCCTTGTTACAGCACTATGAACACATAATTTGGATTTTTACAGTATCCTTTAGGTAATAGATCTCATAATATTTAATGAGTGGTAAAGAAAAGGGTCAGAAAAGCCAAAAGAAGAGAGTGAGATATATACAATGTATGCATTACTTAACGCACCAGTGAAAAAGGTTGTCACTTGTATGAGGACATTATAGAATTTGGACATTCTCTGGCTTCAGTCCTAGATCAAATATCATTTAAATAATTGAGTAGTTAAAGCCAGTCAAACATTTTGATATCTCTGCATCTTAGGTATTTAGTAGAGAGCCAGTAGCATCAGTAACTACAGGCTGCAGGAACGCCCACCAAAATCACAGAACCTCTTGCCAAATACAATGAAAAGGTATGAGACAAACGAAAGCAGGTTCTGTTCTCCTCTTGTTTGCAATGAAGTTCCTCAATTTCTTCTTCTTTTTTTTTTTTTTTACATTCTAACATATAGAATATGCAGCAAAGCTTTGTTGATCAAAATATTACAATCATATTTTATATTTTCATCACAGTTAACAGGAACGCTTCCATAAAAACTGCTACTACCACTACTTCTGCTAACACTCTCCTTTGTGATGGACAGACACCCACTGAATTACCAGGATATTATCTCTTACATAGGTGCGGCTTCCTTTCAGGCAACTCACAGATGTAGTGACCTTTCTGAATCAAATCAGAATATGAGTACGAACACATTCAAGAGGATGTGGCTTCAACCCTAAAAATACCCTAATGTTTTGATAGAGGTCTGAAAAGACATGCTTTAAATTTTATTCAATTTAAAAACAAATGCTCAGTACCTTGCGTCGCTAAAAGACAGCCTCTGTCCCACAGCACCATGTAGGTGGGCATGGCTTTCTCCTGAGCCATGGCTTTCAGTGTTCGGTGCGTGAGCATGGAGGTTTGCCTCTCTGCACTGAGTACAGGATCTCCCAGGAGATCTCACTACACTACACTCGCTACACTATGACCTAACAGTGCTACACATGCCATCCAAAAGGTTTTAATGCTTAACACTTATTGCATACTATTATCACCCCCCCATGTATTTCTGTGTAATTAAAAGCTGTCCACCCCCCCGCAACAACCAAGTGTGGTCCCTTCTTTGACAATGCTGTGGCAGTTATACTGTCCCCGCCTGGGCACCTAGTTCAGGCAACAGGGAGCCACATTCAGGTTGCTAGTTCTGCACTATGGGAGCTGAGCAGAAATGCTGAAATGGTCACGCCACCCAAGCTCATCAATCAAGACAGCTGAGGAGAATCAAATGCATTTGAAAAATATGCCACACTGTTTTGAGAACATCTATAAATAATAGCAAGTAAAAAAATCAGAACCATGGGTGAGGTGAGGAGGAAGTGTCACAATTTTTGGAACGGTCCATCACCTGCTGTGGTTGATCTTCAAGCATCACCTGCTGTGGTTGATCTTCAAGTTCCCATTGTCATGCTTAGCATGACCGACCAGCATGGCCCCTACTAATGATTTAACACCAATCATAAAGATGTTTCACTTTTACTACAATACGGCATGACTTACCACATTGGCTTTTAATGGTTTTATTATACAATATAAAA
Organism: Struthio camelus; assembly: GCF_040807025.1. Classification (NCBI taxonomy): domain Eukaryota; kingdom Metazoa; phylum Chordata; class Aves; order Struthioniformes; family Struthionidae; genus Struthio; species Struthio camelus. Next base: position 54,415,487 of record NC_090946.1, on the reverse strand, counting down.
TAATATTAACAAAAACCTGTATCAACCACAGGGGAGGTTCATTTAGCCATTATAAGGTATGTAAAGACCAATGATAAATTAAAACTCCAAAATTATGACAGCTGCTAGAATCCTGATTCAATTCTGTTATATCCTTCTCACAAATGTTCTTTTTAGTTGAGCCACAGCATGAGGAACATTTAGGGAAAGTCATCTGGGAGTTCAGAAGACAATACTTAAAAAATATACTGTGGAAGTAGCTTGTAATGAACAACAACAACAACAAATTCTCCATGTGTTTTAGGAGATGCCCCGTAATGATCAGCTACCAGCATTCTCATACAGAAAGCAACAGCTTCCCTGTGCTGTGCTGGTACTACCAGTAGCACCTTCTTGCAGCTCTTCTTCCTCTGAGATTCAGTTTTGGCTGGTCTCTATTTTAGGCTGACAACTTGTTCTCTAGAACCTCAATTTTTATTGGAAAAAGTAGCCTCCAGTGGCCATTATTGACAAGAAAATCCTAAAAATATGAACGCATCATGACCAATGAAGTGGTGCTTCCTTCAGTTTTTGGAAAGGCTGTAGGAAACTGCTCTAGTGAGGGTAAAATGTTTAGGTTTCAAATATGTTTTGTTTTATAACCTCTGTACAATTGCCTTTTGCATCTGAGACAACTTTAAACCTCTTAAAAAGAGTAAAAGCTGCTATGGGCTACTTACACATTGAAACATAAAGCTCTCAACATAAGAGGAAAAATCAAAATAATATAGATACCCCCTACAGAAATCATATTTTCACCTTAGTGTCTACTTGTAATAAAATCTGAGTTTCCTATTTTTTCTTAAGTTACTGGTCATTCTATGTTCTCAGTTTCCAACATCAAAAGGTCAAAACCGCTTAAAAGAGGGACTTAGTAACTGAGAGAGTTTTATTTTTCCTATACACATACTTTTCCTCCATCCGTTTTAAAGAAAGAAATTATTATTCTTTTCATATGCTGAGAGAGACATGAGAATAATAGTGCTGTACTGATGGTGCAAGTTTTGGCATATAAGATTATAGGTTACTGGTGGAAGTTTCTATAGATGCAAAACAAAAGTGGAAAAGTAGGTCCTCACAAGTGACAGGTAATAAAACTTACCTATCACATCACTTCTTTATGTATTCTTACAAAACACATTTAACTGAAATACTATTTTTAAAATGATTTAGCTTCTTAGAGAGTGTTAAAACATTCTATAGGAATTATACAGTGTGCCCTTTAAACTATAAAAACTCAGTACAAATCCAACATGTAAACCTAAGAGGAAGAAAAAGAACAAACTTTTAAAAATATTTTTATCCAAAGGCTATCAGAGTAACTTTTAATTAATAAAAACGGAATATCTTTGAAATCCAGTGTTTCAGGACTATCCAGAAGTACTCTGCATTCTTCCAGAGAGCTGAGAACCTGTAACTAAAAATTTCCTTCTCAGTACTAACATAATTCTTAGCAGTTCAGGGCTTTGAGATACAATGCCTTTATCCTATCAAATAATATGTATTTCTGGCCTCTTCTGACCCTCACCTAAGTCACTGAGATGAAGGAATGGGCAGTTTTCCCATTAGATACATCTTTAAATGTCTGAACAAAGAATAAATTTTGGACATTTGCTAGTGGGTAGTGTATAAATGTGAAGTCACAGGTTCATCATAAATGCAGTTAAGAACATTATCAGCATCACTTGATATACTACCAATTTCAAAGTTTGTGTATTGGCATCACAGTGTGTGGAAGGTAAAACTTGATCTGTTAATCTTGGTTTCCAACACTCTGCAAGGTTTTGATGTTATACAACATAAACAGCCACTATTTGAGAATCTATCATGATTTAAAGCTGCTAATGTTTAAGCTGCCATTTCTTATTTCTGTATGTTTAAATGATGATTATTTTTAGGTAAAGCCCCTCAAATATGGAATTTGCTGGTTTAGAAGTGCACTAGTTTATAATGAGTTAAAAATATATGCCCATCCTGTTCTCAAGGTCAGTTACTGTATTTGCTCATGTAGTGCCTGTATTTTCTCTCCTCCCCTTTAATTTTTTCCCAGGCAAATCAGAAACAGATACTTTCATCTATCCTATAACCATCAGTGAACTACTGTCCACTTCATTCAAGAATGGTAATCCAGTTACAAGAGCAAATACACTAAACTCTCATACAGCAGTCAGAATCAGTATCCAAACACACTACTCCTGTATCCACCTGGGATATAGATATATCTACATAGGCTTTTTGTTAAGAGAGGAACACAGCCAGAAAGTTTAGCCTGCAAAGGGACAAGGAGGGAACCCTTTGCTTCCGTGGTATTTTGGAGTCCACTTGTGTAACCCACCACAATGTTATGATGGGTTTTCCAGTGCTGTGCGTTATTGATTCCAGAGTCTCCATCCTCCTACCTGTACGATGGCCCCTGCACCCACGCACAAGGTCCCTGCACCCATGCACAAGGTATCTGAAACGCAGTGGGACTTCCTGCAATCGCAGAAGCCCAGCACTGTAAAGTAGCTCACAGAATCAGAGCTATAATTATTACAGTTAATGACATAACAACAACAACAACTAATTAATCAATTAAAAAATCAATTCTCCCTTAATGAGAGAGATAAGAGTTGGAATTCATTATGGTCATAAGACCAATATTAAACATATTAGCACGTAATTCCTTGAAACAGATTTAGCTCTGATCTAAAAGAGACATCCAATATTTCACGATGATCTGGTGTCTAAAAACATTCCAATCCTGCTTAAAGCAATGTGTCATCTTTCTCTTCCTTTATATCTTCTTACTCTAGTCAATGACAAAATAATTGAAGTCATTTGTGATTGATGCCACATTCTTATTACAGTTATTTCTTGGCTGCACAAACTCTTCCTGATCTGCTTTCCCATTCTATCCTAGAGGTGTGCATGACTTTTCTCTTACTGTAATTCAAAATCACCCAACATATGGTTTCCACCAAAACTTTAAAAATGTCCACTTTTTTAACCATACTGAACATGACAAACAGTGAGCAGAATGTCTTAACTCGCTAGACTACACATTTTATTCAGATGGTCATAGGCACCTCTTCAAGAGTTAAAATAAATTTCATATTGTAATTTTTAAAAGTGTAATTTCATCTCTCTACTGCCTCCCTCTATCTGTTTTTCTGTAAAATCTTAAGTGCTGAATCAAAGACTAATGGCATGCTGTTTACTGGAACCTAACAGACACTAGGTGGTGAGCACAATACGTATGGTAGGAATAGGAAAAGGTTTTGCCTTTCTCTTTGAAGACTATCACCTCTCACCAATATTCTCTAAATAAATGGAAAGTAAGAAAGTGGTGGCATCCCAGCAACGGTGGGGAGTAGACTAGGGAAGGGGAACTCTGATTACAAGCTGCCCTAAATGACTAGAGTATTTCCCAATAGTGTTCAGAGCAAAGGTAATCTAGTTGCTGCTTAACAGATCTTACCTTTTCCATTTTATCTTTTTACATGGCTGGTTCAAATAAGCCATTCATCTTACATGAAGTCTTGAAAGAGACTTTATTTCCCTTTTCCAGGGTGGAAGAGGTTACAAGTGAGGTTTCAAAAAAAAATCAGTAATCTTAGATGACTGAAAATGAAGTTAATAGCCCTGGCCTCTTGAGGACAGGTTAGGTACGAGTTTGTTGTGTACGTTTAGCATGGTGGAGAAACCACATGTTTTAGAGATAGAGGTGCTTTAGGAGGTATAGCCTTTATACATCTGCTTTATTAAACAACATTTCCTGAGAGCTACAGTTACTTTTGCACAGCTTACATTTTTCTAAATTTTGTTCTTATTTCTTTCTCAGCCTTCCTATAAACTGAAACATCGTTCACAAAATCTTCCATGCCCTTTAGTTTCCCAGGCTTTCACTCACTTTCCCTTGGAAAATTTCTTAGGTGTCTCTCAAGCAAAACAGGTTTTCATGAAAACATAATCTTCTGAATGGCATAGTAAAGGTTGTCTGTTTGCTCACCATTTGCCAGAATCTAATACTGCATCCAGCTGCATGTAAAAAGAAAAACGCTTTTGTGCTCATTAGCTGACATGCAGATAATCTTTTCTGCACAGGGGGAAATAACTTTCCTTATTTACTGATTTGTCAAGCCCTATTACTATTTTTGAGCTGATACAATAATAGCATGGTTTTCCAGAAACATGTCCTGGTGTGGTGCTCATCTAAATCAGTACTTTTTTTGAAGCTGGGAATAGTAGAACTGTACGTGTTCAATGCTTCTTTCAGTGGTATCCAGTTCTCTTATTCTACCTTCTTGGTGTTTCAACTTCAGCACCTATGACTCAGCTGCAGGTGGTTTACTTGTGGTGACAAAGGTGTGAAATATATTTCTAGCATGTATAACTAATATAGGCACTGACTTGATAAAAGCAACTTCTTCGTGACCTTCAGTTCTACAGGGAGCTTCAATATAGAAATAAAATCTAAATCATTCCAAAATTTTTTTGCAAATTATAATGCTGAGAACTGACAACTCTCACCAGTTCTCATCTGAGCAACAATATTGCAGGTTTCTGTCTTAACAGTCTGAACCTCTTCTAGAATATCGTAACGGGATACAGATCCCAAGAATAAAAACACATTTCCCTTGCATATTCAGGCTACCTCCTCCATCCCTCCGCTTCAATAAATTCACTTTCCAGTGCTATTTTTGTCTTCACATGTTTAAAAAACCCAAAACACTTAGACAAGTTCCAGTTGCTCTATGCTCTCTTCTACATTCCTGGCACATTTCTGCCTCAGAAAGTTTTGGGTTTGCTGACTGTCATTTCTCCTACGGGAACAGACTGGCAGCTGGAGGAGGGATTCCTACTTCTTGTGCTAAGCTTTTCCTACTTTACGTCTGAATGACTTGCACATGACTCTGTGCCAGTTAGCATTACCACATCCGCAGTAACTTAGAATATGCTATACTTACTTAAAGACATTGTTTACAGTTGCAATGAAACTCTTAATTTTTCTTTTTTACTGAGAGAGTGTTGCAGTTCTTTGCATAACACAAAGACTCTTTATAAAGTATTCCGTGTTTTCTCTTGTTTTCTGAACGCTTTGACTTAAAAACATGCCTCTCTGCAACACATTTGTGTTTGCACTCAGATGCTCTTCCCACGTTTTAAGACTGATGTCATTGTTATTCCTATATCCTTTCTGAGAGAAGGCAAGTGATTTATAAATATTTTCCAGTTCACTACACATTGCATAAATCACGGGGCTGACCTGTGCTTCAGCGCTTTGCCTGCTCGGCCTCACTGTGCTGGAATCTGGCGAAGGGCTCCTTTCTCTCAGGTCACTTTTGGGGTTTATCAGATTGACTATCTTGTGGTGAGGTTAACTCTAACATTTCTTTCCAACTTACTTCTGCTGCTTTAAAAGAGGTCAGCTCCCCATACTGTCATGTGACAGCAGTAAAGGCCCATAGAAAACAGCTTTCCTGTAACTTTGAGGCAGGCATTTTATTAGAACAAGTAAAATAGCATTATCCCTTACTGTATTCTCTCTCTGTCCTAGCACACAGTACTTTCTGTGTGGCCTCTTGCTGCACATTTAAAGCAATGCTCCTCCCAATCGAGGGCAAATGTAATGAATCCAGAGCGATTGCACGCCCCCCCTCCGTCAGGAGCAACAAAACAGAGGGAGACCCTGAGCTGGGAACAGCTTGGCACCTGCGCAACACCAATTCCGTTGTTGATTCATGTTCTTACAGGGATACATTGGGAAGGGAAAATGTTTTTTTCTCCTTTTGGCTAACGGGCTTATGGGAGAGACGACTGTATGTGGCTTCTGAGGAGGTAGGTCTACTGCATCTTTTCTTACTGCTACTAGATATTACACCAAGGACAGCCCATGTGGCTGGCCAGGGCTAGGGGAAGTAGAAAGGGTGGGTTGGGCAATACTGTCAGTTGTGTTTATTTGGAGCTCGCAAACTGCCAGCGTCGATTTTTCTATCCTTCCCCCTCGGCACCCTTTTTTGCCACTCCTAAGTCTCCAGCAGCACACTAATTGCCAAGCTTGTGTGTGGTCCGCAAGTGATTTTTTTTAATAGATCAAAAGGAGAAAGCTTTTGCCATCTCAGAGCAATGAGTCCTCTAGTCTTGAGGACTGAATGGCACAGCTGCATCTAGGGCAGGTAAGGGTGGATGCAGTTACTCCTGCATTCTGTGATTCCCATCATCTCACCTCTCTCACCTCCTCCATAGAGAAAATAAATGGTGTAAGGTTTTCACTCTCTGCTTGTGTCATGGAAAAGGCCTAAAGGTGCGGAACAAGACACCTTCACAGACTCCCCCTCAGATGTGAAGGATGCCAAGCAATTATTACCAGGTTGAAATCCACCTTTGAAAAGCCATGTTTGGTCACGGAGGGGAAGAGAACTCCTTAGTAAAGTATTTTAATAAAGACGCAGATGGTTTGGCTGTTCAGCAATGCAACCATCTCATTGTTTTTCTGTCGGCATCAGCTGCAGAGCCACTTCCGAGCTCTTATTCTGCATTCAGAGGCAACCCCTTGTTACACAACCGCTCAGTTAAATTTCCCATTTAACAACTCCTGAACTTAGTTATCATCTTCACAAGCAGTCTGTTCCCTGGATAATGTTATCTAACAAATGCGTTTATGCTTGCAAGTAAAATAAGCTTGAAATGCTACTGCCTTTTCTCTCCAGATGCGATTTGTAAACTTCACTTTCAAAATACCATACCATTGCAAGTTCTTTGTCTAATTTTTTTGAACTAGTCCTATCTGTCTGCCATGAGAAGTGATTGTCTTAGTGCTTTCTGCTACTTTGCTGAAGAATGATGGATTTTCACATATTAAACTGAAGTAAATTCAGCTTCCAGTATGTTTCTCTTCTGTTACTGCAATCACTGTTTGGTCCTATGCAATCCCATGGACAGTACACACAGGCACGATGATTAGTGCTTATACAGTCGCTTACTTCTGCTTTTACCCTTTTTCTATTGTCATCTAGTTGTTAATACTGCCTTTTCCAAAGACTCTATTCTCAGCTTACTTTCACAGACCTCTTTGTCTTTATTACTTTCTGCATCAAGTACTAACCATGTTTCATTTATAGATCTCTGAGATTCATTTATCATCCTTTATCCTCTAGTTTCTGCACCCACAACTTGAGATTCCTGAATGTTTAAGCATCCATCTTATATAAACTTCCCTCTAAACTTTCCCTGGTTTACAAACGTACATGCCATCACCTGACAAAGATCACCTAACCTAGGTGATTCATTATACAATGCTCTATATTTCAAAGAAGAAGAACTTCCAGCAGGAGAGAGAAATATATCTGGTGCTTCCAAAGATGTTCCTTACTCAGCACACAAAACATCTAATGATCAGTTACTGCAGGCAAATAAAGACCATCATAGAAGGAAATGATTTAAGCATTCTTGAACAAGCTATGCCCAAACGGACTTCTGTAATATCTACTTGGCCCAATTAATATTTTACTTTGTGAGAAGCCTCATTCATTTTAATAGGGTTACTTGTGCATTTTGATACATTTTAATAACAGTAAATAGCTATATCTCACTATCAACCCAGTGGTTTTCAATTGTTTCTAAGAGTTTGGCAAAGGTAACTTTGAAAAGCAAACTATTCTAAATGGACTTAAATTGTCAGGTAAGGATGAGTACGCCTACCAAAAAAGTTATGAGATTATGATTCACAGACCCTTACAAGTAGAAGAACATTGTATTTTGGAGCCTTAAGTTTTCTGCCTACTTCTCCCATAATTTGTGTGTTGTGCCATGGAAATAGCCATGCTGCACTTTTCTGTTCCCATGTGTATAAACTGAAATATTGCTTTTTTTTTTTTTTTTTTGGTAGGAGCTTCCTTTATTGTTGGCAGGCAAGTGATATAAATGTCTCTGATAGCAGAGCTGGGAACCCTCCTTCCCAGATGTTCAGCCAACCTCAGCCAGTTCCATCATAAAACACTCCCTTGCGCACAAGAAGGACAAAAAAAACACATGCCTCCTCTTTCCTTTTCCCTGGCCGCCATCAGTGTTATAGCACAAGAACTGCAACAGCTCACTCTTTCTTAGGATATATTAAAGTCCCTGGTAGTGGATAAGTGAAAAATAACAATTAAAAACTCTGGATATTTACCCAAGTCAATCCTAACGGAAACCACTGCTGCTCTTGAAACGTGTTAAAAATATAGTTAAAGGAGACAGTAATAACATTATTCTAAAAGTCTGTTTCCCTGTGTTATTACAAAATGACAATATTGTTTTTAGCCCATTTCCTTTAACCAGATTGACAGAATTACAGGTTGACATTACTGTGAAATTTTATGATGTATTATGTTAACTGTGCCAGTTTGATTAGCCTTGATTGACAGCTAGTACCTGCACAGAAAGTTAAATATCTCAGGAATATAGGAGCAGTGAATAGTGTGTTGTCTCCTTCTTTAATATAAATGTACAGCTAACTACAAGTAACAAGAAATATATAGCAATAGGAAGAGCAGTGATAAAATTACACACACCATTAAAAATTATCAGGGTATACTGCCATATTGATCATTTATATTTTCTCTCACTTAAAACATTCTGTGTGTTACAAACTTTTTAAATGCACTCTGACAAATGGAACAAGTCAGAAAAAAAATCAGGTCTCTTATTCTGAAGACATGCTGTTCCTAGATATTATACTACCATGGCTGAGGGACTAAATTTAAAAATCTCAGCACACACAGTTGCTGTATCTGAGCTATCATATCATAATAATGCTTCTCTCTTACAGCATCCTCATCTGTTATCTAAACAGAAGTTGAGATTCTTTTAGACTATAAAACTGGAGGCTAAAACGTCTAGTGAATTAAGCATAGAAGCTGTGCATTCCCCCTCTGGCTTCATAGTTTGAGTCCAGCCTACAGTTCAACATGGGATGTGATTGGTGCTTCTCTGCTCACCCTGTAGATTACATTAATTCATACCACAAAGCCGCTGCACGTTACAAGACACAATGAGACACCATTTATAGAAACCGCTCTGCACTTTACTTGTACAGATATAGGAGAAATGAGTACAGAAATGAGTACACTGAGAATTTCTTATGCACAAATAATTCTTTGAAATAATGCCATAGGTGGTCACTGAATTTTCTCACTTTGTTAGCTAAATGTCTTAGAATTTAGTGGATGAAGAGTGCGAAGAACCACCTTATTCTCGGAGTTTGGTAGTCTATTCTTGCAAATGCTACATCATATATCTTTTCATAAGCATATCGACTGCCCTCTTAAAAGGAAGTTCATTTTTTGCCCCTTTTGCAAGGGGTGGAAGCCTGTTGCAGATCCTGATTACTTTAGCAGCTAGATGTCTTCTATTAAATTTCCAGCCTAAATTTATTTGTGGCCAATTAATACCAAACTCTTCCTGAAACAACATGATTGTCCAACTGGATTGTTTTCCCTGGTCCCTGGCATTTTAAGCTACTTCAGAATAGAGAGCTACTTAGAACAAGGGATTTTTTTCATCTTTCCCCCTAAGACGAACCACCCATTTTCCTGATGATCCTTCAAGCCTTTCTTGAATTTTCCTTTCCTCAGCACAGGAGAATGCCCAGCAGGGGTGTCTCTCACCTGGGGAACAGTTCCCCATCAGAATTTATAACCCTTGGTAAAACCTTTCTGTGTCTTATTTCCTTCCTGCCCTGAGCCTAAGTGGCACACGTGCTTGCACCAAGCCTGGCAGCACAACACCCTGCAGCTGGAAGTCAGCCCTGGAAGCAAGCCCTGCTGCTCCTGCTCAAAGCTTCTGGCTAGGGGCACAACTGGTACCTGCCACTGGCACTCAGTATTTCATATAACATCTAATCATTCCCTTGCACAGCTATGTCAGTACCATCCAATCTCTACCAGAAATAGCACCCCAGCCTTAGGATTACGTTTGACTTTTTCACATTTGCATCGCAGTGGTGCCTTTTGGACTCTTCAAGATCAATTTCTTTATTTCAGTGGAATTTCTATCCAGTGGAATTCCTTGCTTTAAGAGAGTTTGGTCCCTAAGCGCATCATTTTGCACTCTCTGCTATGCAATTTCATTCCATTTCTATTACTCTAGTTCCCAAAATTATTCAGTCTGCTCCTTTCTCTTAGTTCCACATCCGTGGCAAATTTCTTGTGGACCTTGAGAAGTTCCTCAAAATCCGCCCTCTGGTGAGGAAGTTCCCTTTTGCTGCCATCTCCCAGAGTCACTTCCTTATTCACAGACTAGCAATTCTTATGCTGACACCTATAAGCTTAAGCTCCGGAGACATTTTTAGTAGTTAGTTTTTTTATTTATTTCTTTGGGGGGGGGGGGGGGATCAGAAAAAGTCAGTTGTCTTGTTAGAAAGCTATCAGGTTAATCCTGTGTGATCTGTCAGCCTACAGTGATTCTTGCCCCATTTTCTGTTTAGTCCAATATTATTCTTGCTTTCAAAAATCTAAAATATTGCACTCTACTTTGAAGACAGACTATCTATGATAGTTCAGACTGCACCCCTCTTTTTGAAAAACAGTTAATAACATTGTTTTCTCTAATTCTGTGGTACCATTCCTGATTTGACAGATTTACTACAGATTCTTGCTAGCGGAGCCACACAAGATTTATTCATATTTAATTTCATAATTCAGGATAAAAAAGTGAAATACTACTTAACAGAAGCTGTTTTTATAATTTTATATCTTTTGACAAATGACTACATATTCTTTCTAGACTCCATTTTTAATTAATTAGGTCCATATAGACACACCCTTTTGGCCTTAGCAATAACATCCTGAGCTCAGGCATGTTGGGAGGGCAAGTCATTTAATGTAATGTACTGAAATAAAGGCCTCTGTGTCAGTAGGTCTACAGGAATTGCCTCAAGGAAAAAAAGAGAGGGAGAGAGAGAGAGAGAGAGAAGAGAAAATGTACAAAGAGTGCAAAGGCTTACTCTCTCCCAACAATATTTGGTAGTGCAGTTATACTAAGCCAGATCAACAGCGGGGATTGGTAGCAGCAAATTTTATTTGACTAAAAATGTTTCTTTGAACCCTCCTAGCAGGCTGATTAATTAATTTGATTGCTAGGATTGTTTTCCCTTTCTCTAATTCTACAGTGTTTTTAAGAGAAAATGACAATGGTGAATTATTTCAAGTACAGAGTTTGAGCTGCACCATTCTTGTCCTTTAACCTGTACCACTAATATGGTTAGCTTAATAATTTGACCTATTTATATAGGTACCCTTTAAATAAAAAACTGCATATTTGGCTGTGGTTTCTTTTAAGGCAATATTCTATCGCTACATTGTTATTTTTATATTGTTAGCCAATAACATTTGAAGGCTTACCTCTCCTCATTAGTTTGGAATGTAATCCACATCTAGATATTATTTGGCACCACGGGAAGCATTACTGATGTTCTAGTAGAAATGGAAATTGCATTTTCACTGCAACCTTCTTTCTTCTCACTTCATTTTCAATGGATGCGCGATTGTTCTAAGGTGACAATGCCAGATATCTTAGTAAAAGTCTCTTTCTTTTTCTGTCCTAGTCCTAGAACCACAGTCAGAAGGTTGTAAAAAGCAAAAGCTTAAAAGTCACTGCACAGAAAATTAGGATGAAAGAAAATTATGATTCTAAGGCACACCTAAGGATCCTAATTAGCTTCTCCCAGAGTCCCTCACATTCATGCTATAATGGTATATAGTAACATGAATTGATTCCAAAGGGAAGTCTGATACAGTCAGTCACTCTCTCCACTCATGAGGAGACGACCACCCTGGTTGAATAAGCCAGTAGACCACTGGGAGCTGATATTTCTTCAGCTACAAAGCCCTTTTGGATGCATTTCCTTATCTCACAATGAAATCTTTAAAAGCTGTCTTCCTTGGTACACATACATAGATTTTGGATTTCCTTTTGCACTGTAAACTCCTGCCTAGAAAAAAGTACAGAAAACGCTAACTTTGGCACTATTTGGATGGAAGATAACAGAGGAAAAGGCTGGCAGTGATGAGAAAATATAACCAAAAATGTGTTCTGCTTCAAAAAGAAACACTAGCTTCTTTGTATTTGGAAACGGAACATTAGCGTGGATCATCCGTCACTTCTGTTAGTAAAGGTAACTAAAAATAACAAGATTGTACAGACCTGGAAAGAAAAGCAGGGAATATTCAATTAAAGTAAATCTGGTCTATTTTGAAAAAAAAAATTGTTCAACTTTTCAAATACCAATTGTCAGCTACAGGGGATGTAAAAGATTCACCTTTTCCTTATATGCTTCTCTTGCACATAAACGGCTCATAAAGAATGTCTGAATAGATTCATAATTGCAGGAAACAAGCCTTTGAAAATGGTCAGCTAGAGCTCTCTTTCTTGCCAAAAAGAGTATTGCCGAAGATGAATACTTATCAGCTCTAATCTAATTCACTGATACAAGAAAGTACTGTCTGCTTTGGCTTTTTAAAAAAAAAGAGAGAGAGAGAGAGAGAGGGAGAAGGAGAAAGAGAAAAGAGACTTACTGGAAGGGGAAGACAGTGGGGAAAAGCTCTTATGAGACAAACTTCAGAGTAATTTAAGTACTTCTTGAACAAAATTATCATGGAAGTAGTACCTTTAGTTAACATATGTACTAGTCTTTAGACGTTACGGCTCCAGGTAGGTTCCTCTGTTTTTAAATAGCCAACCTAACTGGACCAGCCCTATGTGTTAAATAAGAAATTACAGAGAAAACTGTAGTGAGTAAAACTTCCTGAAATGCTCTGATTCCAAGGACATTTGGGTCTTTTTCAGTCTAGTTTCAAAACAAAGTTTGTAGCTGAACTTCAGCTTCATCTAACCTTGTCAGCATCCTCCTGGCAGTGAGATCTGGCAGCAGCAATGCAGACCAGCCTTCAGCTCCAAATACATGCAATGGTGGAGCATCCTTGAATGCCACAGCTAGAGCTGTGGAAGCTACTGTTTCATGGCATGGAGAAAAAAGGGAACATCTGTACTATTGTTATATATTTTTTATATTTATTTTTTTATATTTATATTTTATATTTATATGAGGCATGTACCTCAGCTTATTTGTGTGAGATCACCCTGCCTTACAGCAGAGAACTGAACTGAAGGAGTTTGCAAAATGAAACAGCGGCAAAAGCAAAGCAGTCGCTCCTGTTATATCCTCCAGATGCTGCATTTTGCAGGTTAGTCTTCCCGGTGAAGATGCTCCCTCTCATGCAGCCTGCACACACCCTCTGAAAGCTCTGCCATCAGACCACCACCAGCCTGGGACAGCAAGGACAGGACTTAAGGGTAGCCCAGGAGGCTCAGCAGATAACAGAAGCCCATTTTCACAGGAACTTCCCTCACTGCAGGGACAGGGACCTCTGGCACTACTGCTTTCAGTAGGGCTACAGACCTCAGTTTCACATGTAACTGAAGCTAGTGAGCTCCTAACTCAAGGGCTGGAACGCTGCTGGTTGTGGAGGTCCCTGATGGTTTGCTGACGGGCTTGGGAAGTGTATGGAAATAGAGATCTGAAGAGTCCACGGGACAACATGCAGCAGTTCTGGTATCATAAAAACTGAGTGGAAATTTATGTGCCAGAATGAAGAGATGTAAACACAACATTGAAACCTCACATGAAAATATACATAAGAGAAACAAAGTGAGGACATTGGTCAAAGGAACACCACTAATCTTTTCCGCTTTTAATTGAAAAATATTGCAAGTATTTAGATGGTATCCTAAAGTACTTACAATGTTGCTCAGAAAGCTGGCTTGACTATACTAACACCTGTTCATCAGGGCTTGCATACAATAGTTCAAAGGTTTAACTTTGTGTAACATCATTTTGAAAAGTTCTAGAAAGATACAGTTTTTGACCTGTGCTTTATTAAACAACTGAATTCAGGCACAGGAAGAAGCTATGTTAAAACACTGCTTCAGCATTTCATTACCTTATCACACATGTCTGGGTCCATTTGACTTTTCTATTTGGAGTTTTGTTTTGTTTTTTTACCAAGTTTTCTTGTTCAAAATATACACTCTTTTTTTCAGCCCTCTAATAGCTTCTATAAAACTACCATATGTTTTCAAGCATTCCAAAATTGTTTTGTATTTGATACTTCTTGTTTTTAAAAAAAGTCATTTAAAAAAATGACTGGATAATCATTGCTCTAAAAAACTGGGGTACTTCTTGATTCCTGTCATTTCCATTTCACTTTTTTTCCTCTTAGGTTTTCCTCTTAATCATCCTTCCTACGAGAGCTGAAAACTTAAACAGCAGCTAGAAATCAGATTTCTACTTTTGGCAAGTTCACAGATAAGGATCTCATTCAAATCAGGTTTTCATTGAACTTTTTTTATCTGCTTGACTTTTTATACACAAATATTTAAGTGCATTCTTATAGGAATATCTTTTTTAAAAGTTTCTCAATGTCTTTTCTATATTACAAGGAGATAGATAACAGATTCCTCCAACCATTGTTGAAAAACAAACAAAAGCAAACATGCAAGATAAGGCTGTTATAATCTGATGATGAAACAAAAAAGAATAAAAATCTGACTTAGGCTGAAAACATAAAAAACTGAATGTGCTCTATAGGCTCTAGCATGGCTTCATTATTAGCGCTGTGTTAGGTTCTGCAAGGAAAAATTAGCCAGTCTCCAGTCACATACTTTTCACATTTTTTTCTCTGCCTCTTGCTTCTTTTAAGGGATACTTTAGGTAGAAAACATTTCAAAACATAACTTCTTGAACTGATGCTAATCTGTGGCATAATTAGGCCTATTAGGAAAATGGGAAATGCTAATCTAAGGTCTTTTTATGTTTTGTTTTAAAGAATTTGTGTGCCAGTCTTAGGTTACAAGTAAACTTGCAAATGAAGAGAGGCTTGACAAATGGTAGATTTGCAAAAATAATCCAACAGCTTTCTTTGCTAGCTTATTTTGTAGACAAAGAAATATTGGTAGATAGGAGTTTCATTAAAACATTCGTTACAGTGCTACATAGGAAACGTGCATTTAAGAATGGAAAAGAGACTAGAGTAGGCATCATCAGAAGGGGTAGGAAGCTGGGTCAACAGGATATTGGCACGTAGTTGCTAGTAGGCAATACTGACAAGAGATGTTGTGCATTAGGAGGTGGTTAAAAGTACAGTGCCTTGAGGATCAGTTGTGGGAAAGATACTGTTTAAAATTTTCTCACTGATTGACTTCAGGACAAGTTTACTGGTGAAATTTATGAAGATAACATTAGAAGACCTTGCCATTCCATAGAAGGATAATTATATTATACAGGAAGTACTCAAGGATTGGAGAAGGAGACATGAGATGAAATTTAGTAATAAAAATTCACATAATGTTCCTAGAGACTAATAGCAACAAGTTTAAAACCATCAGCAGAACATAACTAAGGCAAGGTGGCATTGCTACCACCTTGTTGTGATAGCCTATCTCAGAATAAATAAAATCTGTAAATAAAACACAGCTATTAACAACATATGTGTTTTATTTCTTGGTTGCATCAGGAAATGTACTTGCATTTGACACTGGGGGCAAATTAGTGCCATTTAGTGCCAACTAGAGCCCACAAGGTACTGGTAAGACACCATCTGGAATACCTTTGACCCCAAATACTCAAGAAAAGGACTTCAGACTGGATCAAATACAGAAATATAAGGAAAACTGAAAGCATCTCTAGAAGATCTGAAAGCTTACTAAGCTTGCCAAAAAAAAAAAAAAGTTCAGAAGAAATATTATTACAGGACATTTAGGGAACATAGGAGGGAGAAGATGAATTTTTCATAAAAGATAGTGTCGGCTCAAAGAAGAGATGGATATTAATTGGCTATGAATAAATTTCATTTAGAATCTGGAAGCCATTTCCAAGACATTAGAAATGTTCATTTAGAGGCCTTCATTTAAGAAATTGGTAAGGCAGTGGTGGTTGTGTGGAATTTTACTTCTTCTCAGATAGAGCTTAATAAAAATATGTGACATACTGCTTGCTAACATTGAATTCCCCTTCCAATGCCAAACTACTAGTCCAGTTACTGGTACTTCCCATCATGGAAGACAAAGGAGATATACTGAGGGAGAAGGAAGTTATGAGCAACAGGATTATGGTGAGGTATGACATGTGCTTATGTGTCCAAGATACCATGGATATTAGAAGAGAAAAAAAATCTGAGAAGTGCACACTGGCTAGTCCTATCGCTACCATAAGTGTTCACTTAAATATGCTCTAGTTTGTGGTTTTAAAACAGATGTGGTCCATACAGCTGTAAAAGTAAAATATATCTTTAGATCATAAACAATGTAAGGTATGTTCCTTTAAATAAAGGCTCTGTTTATTCTTTAATGTAGGATATTTTTAAAAATTACAAAAAAAAACACCCAATCAAGACAAAAACAAAAATCCAAAGTTCCAGTGCAGCCGCACTGACAGCACAAACTGGTTGTCCAGAATGAAGGCTGCTACAGCACAGTTGCAATTCTTTCCAAAATAAACATAGCAAAGCCAGGCTGCTTCAGTTAAAATACAAAAGAAAGGAAAACATGTTAAATATGGAAATGTATAGGTAAGACACCCTGAGAAAACCTCATTAAAAATTTGTTTTAAAGTTAAATTAAGACTGAGTCTCTAAAAAGCTGCTGTGACTTGTCATTCTCTGATACCAGTTCAGTACACAGTTACAGGGGGAGATTGTGAGTTCAGTAGCGATGTGAGCTGACTAGTTACGTTAAATATAAGACAAGCACAGTGCAAAGAAATATAGCCACTAAGTCCCAGGTACAGAATGATATCAAAGGCATTTCCCAGAAGTTATGCTAGCCTAGATCCTGAATATAGTGTATGGCCTCTAACAGTACCAATCTCATCAGGAATCAATACTCAAAGATTGACAGAGAACAGGTCACAAGCCTTGCCCAATGAGCAGTTCCATATATTTGCTAAGGGCTCCTGCTGTTAAGGTAGATAGATTCCTATTGAATTAAGCCTCCTCTAAATTCTACCATTTCTGCCTTTGCATAGAGTATCGCTTTGACTGCCAAATAACCTCCCTCCTGCTGCTGCAGAGGCAGCACTTCCTCCATAGCAAAGCACTTCCTCCATTACTCTGCCTCTGCGGAAATCTAACTCCGTCGTAATCAGCTTCCATTGAATTAATCCTCACAAAACGCAGCAATTCAGATCTACCAGACCAGGCCCGGCTGCAGGATCCCAAGGAGGGCGTCACCTCGGCTCTGGGTCAGCGAGGACAGGAGGAAGACAAAGGTGGTGGGGAGGCAGGGAGGGAAGCTGCCACTGCTATGTGAGAGGAGGGCATGGAGAAGAGCCGTGCTGTGACTGGACCTTGCTGAGAGCAAAGTTACAGATTCCCCAAGGCCTCCAAGGGCGGTTATCAGTGCCTCACCCTCCAGCAGGCAGGCACATCTCTTTCATTACATCTGATGGGTCTTCTGTCATCTGCTTTTAGAGCAAAACGTACAGCAGTAACATTGTTTTCAGTATTGAAAATAGGCGTTCCACAGTCATCCTCTTGGCTGAACTCTTTGGCCAAACAGTATCTCCAAATTTCAATGAAGAGAGGTACAATTACAGTTGCAAGTGGATTCTTTATGTCCCGCACGGCTTAGAATAATTATCGGAGAGCACGAGTTTGATGGATTTGGCCAGAAAAGCTAACCATGATTGTGCTGGAAATTAATTTTTTGGAGGTTCCTCAGCATTTGTGTAGAGCATGTTCCACGGGTAACGGCCCAAGTGAAAGGAACTTCTCCATTTAAATTGCCTAAAACTATGACTGCTTCTTAAAGGATTGTTTGAAATATTTCAAAACAGACCCATTAGGCAGTTTTCAAAGTAATATATCAAAGCTACCTTTATTGCCTGTGATTCAGTTTGTGTTCCTACTTATATTGTTTTTATTCTAATAAATATTCTACCATATACCGTGTAATTTAACCTACAAATACGGGAACATTTCTTAGGCTCCTGTGGTAGACCTGAAAGCATACAGTATTTGTACTCCTGACCTGCTACAGACCAGCAGACTAGCAGACTAGTTAAAAGACAATTAGTCCAATTTCACATTTCCTAGCAGCCGAAAAATTTCATGTTATTTCAGTCACAGTGGATAGATGCCAAGTTCACTGGAAACAACCCTGCTGATTTATCCAGTCCATTTTAATACTTTAGAAATACTGTTAAAACATGGCTGTCCTAATTACACAGGGATCAGTGCACAGTGTCCCTCTCACCCAGGATTCTCCCAGAAGAGCTGCAATCACCTGCATTCCCCCTAATTTCACCATGCAATTCCAACTAATTTCATCCTAGTACAGTGCTGTCAGACAACTCCCATGTCTCTGCGGTTTTAATCGATTAGCTCAATGTCTCTATAATGCATCACCAGCTGCCAGGCACAGAACTGGGCGCTTTGCAAGCATTTCAACTAAAAGACAGTTTAATTACTATAGCAGCATCTCAAAGGCATAGGCACAAGGACTTGGAAAGGAATTATTAAAATATTTGGTGTCAACAAACCACTTTATAACTGAGCAAACAATGACAATCAAAAGGCAGGAAATAAGGAGAAAGTCACATTTTTAAATAGTCCTTTTTTAATGGACTCTAATGTATTCAGGTAAATGGACTGCTATAAGTATTACTGTTTACACAATGCAACTGTGCTTTACGATAATTCTTCTGCTGGAAATATAGATATTCTAAAAACTGACATTGCTGTAACACTAAATTACAATACAAGAAACATACCTTGGATTAGGAAATAGTTGAAGTAAATGAGACAAAAAATGGACTGCCTTAAATTCAGGAATTACTGAACCAGACTGTAAACTCTGGTTCCTTCGTTGCTCTTCTTCTGTGCATTACTACTCACACGAGTGCAGTGAAAGGGTCTGGTGGCTATCGGAAGTGAACAAGCGCAACAGAAAAGCCAGACGTATTAAATAATAGAGAGCACGTTTAACAGAACCAAAACTGAGGCTGTAGATCAGTGTAAAAGAGACAAATGACAACAGGAATATAGGGCAAATCCTCTCCTCCCACTTTGTGTGAGGCTACAGAAGGGTCAGGATGCAGTAGGAAAACTCAGTTTCTACTGTGCAGGCAGGGGACAAGGAGGCCAAACTACACAAGCCCCAAGTAGTTGGATCCAGCACCTCACTCACTCACCCAAGACACAGAGCTAAGCTTTACTGAGGCTCAAAGAGTACTACTGCAAACCAGGAAAGTATAATTGGATTTAAAGCCTTTTCCAGCTGACATATACATTCACCCGAGTTGCTTAAAGCTCCCCTGTAGCAGAAGGCTTGCGTACGTACCTGCAGCCTGGCTGTATCCTAAAACTGGATATTGATAGGTTGGCAGGTGCTGGGAAAGAGTTCAAGGTCACGTGCTCCGCTCTAGTGGGAGATGTCTGTATTTGATCTCTGTGACCTCGTCTAGCTACATCTGAAAGGATGGCATTGACAGAAGCTGCATAAAAATCTACCCTTTTTTTTTTTTTTTTTAACTATTATTTATCTCCTTTGTGAAGGGAAGAAAAGAAAGAGATGGAGAAAAGAAAACTTACCGCACTTAAGGTTCTAAGAACCTCAGCGCAACATTGCAGGTAAAGGGAAAATACTAAATATTTCAAAGTGCTCAGGCCTAGCATGGTGCCAGTGTGGTAACATGGAAGTGTATGAGACTGGATCTCACCAGATTTCTTAACCAGCTCATTTACATCCTGTAAAACATTCCATTTCATCTGATTAACTTTTCACCATGGCACAATATCAACCATTTGATTTTCCTTGGTGCTATAAATACCTCTAAGTTACAGGAACACACAAAACCTGAGATCCTAAATTTTAAAAGGAGAAAAATCAACGAAATGCTCCTTTGACTAACTCACCTACCTTCTCTTCTCACAACATATTATCCCCCAAAAAGTTTTCCTGAGACCGTAACAACTCCTTTTCTATCATATTCGTTTGCATGGGACAGTTTTTGCTTATGTGAAATGCATGAGCAGCTAGGTTTTCACTTCTCATCTGCAAATACCTGAGTATGCAAGTCTAAGTAGTTGGGTTATTAAAATACTCACTTAGTAATCAGCACAGTGCAGGGCACAGTGCAGTTCGAAAGTAAATAGTAAGTTATACTTTTTGCATTCAGATGACTCTAATCAGTTGAGATTTAACAAATGAGACACTTCTGTGATTTTTTGTATCTTGGCAAGACATAAACTTTCCATACCATTTAGAATTAAGTATGTTCCAGAATTGTTCTTTCTTTGAAAATGCTAGGAATCAATACATGGGGTACAATACTAACTTCTACATTCAAGCCATTTAAAGGCATACAGACTGCCAAATCTGTAGTGTATTTACAATTTATATTTTAAGAATGAAACCCAAGAAATTATTTCTCCTATGAAGTGCTGATTTCTTCACACATGTGGTAAAGCTAATGCGTATGGACGGTAACCTCTCCAAAATAATCATGGTAATGCTGCACAAAAAAATCTACCTTAAACTCTCAGCTATTTTGAGTCCCTGTTCTTCATCAGCCCTGTTACTGGTCAGGTCTCCAAAGAACGGATATTTTACATTTTTCAGGATTTACATACCATCTGCAAGTGCAACAATCAGCACTGGCACATAGGTTTGTTTGTTCATTTTTTTATTTAAAAGCTTTTATTGAGGAACAAAAGTGATCACATATATCACAAACTTGGTGGGGCAGCAAGCACCACCGAAGATATTATCTTACCAATAGACCCCTACAACTACTATTAATATACAACTACTATCTAACCTGCAGTTGGGTGAAGGGCTAATGTGACTCTTGCTACACTGACTTGTTTGCTTAAGAAGTGATATGCAATTTCCTTCCCTAATTATAGGAAGCATTAGGAGAAGGCTTGGGGTTTGTTTTTAGATTTTTTTTTTCAGAGTAATATCACACACAGATGACAGCATATCCTTGTTATTTTTTATGCTGCTTCATAATGAGTGGAGAACTGCTTCTTACATTCATAATGTCTACAAACAAATTTAGCCACTTCACCCTAGAGGATTATCCATTGGGTTTTCTAGTGTCTGATTAACAAGTATCTAGAGACTGTTGTTTCCAGGGCTGTCTACTTTTACCTTCCTCAGTTTTGGTCCAAGGCAAATTTAATGACTGCAGTTCTCTTCCCAGGAACTTCTCAGATTTTGGGAGCACAGCGTACTCCAAAGTGATTTAACTTTCTAGCAATTACAGTTTGTATACAGTCATATAATTTCCAAGAATCTAATCGAAAAACAAACAAAAAAAGACAAATAACATGCAAACCTGAGCTGGAACACCTATTTCTCATGTTAAAAACTGTCTCCAGATGCTGTAACTCCACACAGGCAGACTCTTTAAATATGAATTCTATCTCAGATTCATTTAATACCGATTTGACTTCAGAAGAAGGAAAAAGTATTTAATTCATTATCACCCATCCCTGAATTAGATATATGAATGTGAAAATCTCTGTTACTAATTTTAATTGCACTATTCCCTCTCCACAGGAGACTGTTAAATTGGTTTGGTGAAATAGTAGTGAATCACATCAAAGTAGTGGGTTACATTTTATAATATATCTAAATAACTATCCCATTTTCCCAGCATGTTGCTGTGTATTTTAAGTATTAATATTATGACTCCAGTTTAGAAGAATGTAGCTTTATTTTATTCAAATAAATTTTCCTCATACTGTATGTTAGCACTGTTAAAAATCAGGCTAAATTCTAAGTGGCTATCAAGTAATAAAGGAGAAACATTTACTGCAGAAGCCAACACGAAAATGTGTTTGCCTAGTCATAAAACACTCACAAAAGGAGCCTGCAGATGCATCATTTTGATGCAGTAATGGTCCTTCCCATCTAATCCCACTTTTTTTTTCTCCTTCAGCTGCAATGTTTATTACCTGAACCTAGAATGGGTTTACTTGTTTGCTTGTTGTGCTTCGTTGCAATTCTATCAGGTTAGACATTAACATTTCTCAATAGATTTCCAGCATTATTATTTCAACTTATCACCAGTTCCACCCAGAAGGGCAACTCACTGTCAGCCATCAGCAACTACCTTTGGCATTGGTTTCATAACAAGGCAAAAGCCTAGACGAGAGAAGAGCTTAATAAACGTCCAAAGAGAAAACCTTGAAGGAATACCCATCACACTGCAAGAAAAGGTTTAGAAACAAGATTTTCAAAACAAGCCTACATTAGCCTGCTTAAACACCTAAGTGCTTCAAGGTTTAAAGACATTGAGTGCCTGTATAAAGAAATAAATTCCCACTCCAAATTCTCTCCAGAGCGACTCACCATAATTTTGGGGAACATGCAAAAGAATGGGGTTTGCAGTTTTGCAAGAAGTATTATTTATTAGATGAAATATGCATCCTTATCTCAATTTTCAATTTTGATGCAAAATTTCACGTTAAATTTGTCACCATTTTGGGTACCTCAAATTTTCACAGTGCTTAAGGTTAAGAGCTGTACTGTATTTTGATGTCTACATAAACAGAAAAATAAATATCTTATTATCAAATTTTAGGCAGAAAAGTAAGGCAATACAAAGCTGAGTGCTAAAGGAAAAAGAAGAGATTGCCAGATAGAGACAGAATTTCCTGCTTTAAAATATATGCTGGTATTACTCCAACAACCACTTGCTCACTATCCAAGTCACTATGCATGTTTTCCGCATCAAAGTTGACAGGTACTGTTTCATATGCTGTCAATGTCCTAAACATTAGGTAATATGTCTACAGTGAAGAAATTATCTTAACATAAAACGTACCACAGCTTAACATGGTAAATCTGAAGAGACATAATGATGGCAAGATTCTTCCTATTCCTCATAGGAGCTTTCTCAACTAGTCCTAGAGCATACTGAATTTTCATTCACTGTCATATGTGGCTATTATCAATACATGTTCCAGCAATTGCTAAGAGGTAAATAACGTGGGTACTCTAGGAAGCCCAACTCTATGAAACTCCATATCAGAAAGAAAGAATCTCCTAACAGAAAATTTGTTCTTCATTTAAGCAAATACCAGACATAAAGTAAAAACCAGGAAAAGAACAGCAAGCTATGTAAGAGAGCACAGAGCAAGATGATTTCAGCACAGGAAAAACAACGAATACATGAAGTGATTTTCCAAGCTGCTATTAACATCTTGTTTTCTGCCAGTTTTCATAAGCCCCAGATAATCTTTGGTGGAGGAAATCTGGATTTCCTCTTCCAGCTGCCATGATCCAGGGCATTAGAAATCTAGGCCTTCTCAGCTTACTCTGGCAGCCCTGGGAACGGAGAAGCTTGGGCAAACAACTTGGGCAAACACTTGGGCAGCAAGGGCAGGACGTGCAGACGAATGGAGCAGGAGGCTGTCAAGAAGCAGGAGAAGACAGGTCTATACTGCATACTCTAGTGAAGAATACATGAAGGCTAATTCCCAGGCCTCAGAGCCCTACGCTGCTGCGATGGATCGTCTCCAGTACTTGCACCGACTCAGCAGGTGACTCCAGACACCGCTGCTTTGTTCAATATAGGCACGTTCACAGATGAAGGCGTTGAACTGGGGGAAGAGGAGAACAAGAAAAGAGACTGTGGCCTGAAAAAGGAGCAGAACGGAATCTGAAAAGCAGCAAAGGTGGAGATAAATTATTTTATTTGAAGTCATTCATTAAATAATTTGTATGAAAGACAACGCACAGAGCTATGTGAAGTTTGGCAGCTGGCTTCTACTGAAATTCAGTGGTACAAAAATTGTGTACCTAGTTGTAAATTGGGTAGCCTATGTAAAATACCTTTTGTACATGCATGCACTTGCCACACATATCAAACACTACGCGCTTAAGAAGGCTTCATGATCTTTAAGATAGGCAAACTGCTGCTGGTTATTTCACATCAACTATTGCACATACAACTTTTTTGCATTTTGAAAGTCAAATTCTGAATCTGTAATATGTAGGAAACAAGATGGAGACTAGTATGGTCTCCAAGTAATGGTGAAAGTGTCCCTTTTACTAGCATTCATTAGCCAATTGTGCTGCAGACTAAGATTTTTTTTTTTTAACTGCAGAGGGACAGGACCTACAATACAGAGCACTTCCGTTTTAACTAGATCAGGAAAAATCAAAAACATGATAGGCCCTTGAAGTCAACCCACACCTCTTCATAATTTCACTGCTCTATTCACATCTCTTCTCCCCTATATCATCAGCAGTATTTTTAAGCTTGTAAAAGAATAGATTTGTATGATTTTAAATTAAACTGTATTATTCCCCCAACGTCACTCAGAACCTGAAGACAATGTTTTAAGATAGAATTTTAACAAGAGACATCATCAGTTCAATTCTGTGATTTCACTATAAAATATATTGTCATTTAGAATTGTTATAGTCTTGGATGTTAGTTATAGTACATGCCAATAGAAGAAAAACTGGGGGGGAAAAGTGCTAATTTAATTATGCTAATAGTACTCTTGTAAGTGCAAAAACAGATGGCAGAATCAACAACAATGGATTACTTTTTAATCAAGTAAGTTTGAATGAATATTTTTGTTCAAAAGCAGTAAGTAACTATAGCATTGCTGGATAGTGGTAGTCCTCAAAAAATCCGTTTTCCAGATGTGCTTCAATCAGTCCATAAAAAATAACATTCGTGGTATTTATCAAATAACCTAAGTTCTGGCCTTCCTGATTGCCGCCTCCAAAACAGAATTTATTTTTCCAATTACTGAAAAATAAGTTAATCCCAATGGTCTTCTTCAGCCAAAATGTGGACACACTGCAGTGTCTGCTGGACTATGCATGTTGGATTTATAGCATGTGTGACTGGCGTAAGCCACTGAGATATTGCAGAGAGACCAAAGTTGGTGCAAGAGACAAAAAGTTTTATGACTTCATAGGTCTAATACGTTAGCCACCACTCCACACAATTAATTAAATGACCATAGTGAACTTTAGAAGTATGGCAGATAATCTCTGTTTTGACCTGCTGCCACACTACAAAAAGCTAATAGAAACTGCTCATCCTTTCACGTACATTTTCGTAATGATTAGTCTAATTAGCAACTTTAAACTGTTGAATATTGCAGGCCATAAACTAATGACATTTCAATAAGTTAAAGTGCACAGCCTGTTTTTCTGAAACCTTCAAGGTCAGAAAACAAGGTCCTAATGTTGCAGCTATTAAAGTTATAGCACCTTTTATTTTGATAAAAGTATATAGAGAGGCAATTGCTTTTGTTTACTATTACCCCAGATATTACATTTCAAGCATTATATTTAAGTAAGTTCTGTTAAGTAAGTCATTTTATACACACATGCATGCATGCACAGCATTATGAATGTCAACCCTATGGGTAAACTATATATATAACATATGTTTTTATATATGAATACTTTAATATTCACAAACATGCAAAAAGCACAAAGAAATAGTGTTTTCTTTTATTTCAGCCCCTAAAAAGTCTACATTTATGGTCGTGAAGAAAGGCTTTGTATGCCCAAAAGTACATCTAATTTTTCACCATATTGATTAGTCTAACAAAAGATACTACCTCTTACAAACTTGGTCGTGTTTACATTCATGCAGACATTACTCTATAAAGAGGAAAAAGGAAGCATCCAGATGACACCTACAATGCTACATCACTGCTGAACTTCATTTAGAAGCGTCCCAGCTGCCAGCTGCCCTTCCGCAAGCCATCGTTTTCCAAGTGCACTTACAACAGTGTAACTTTCAATCACTACGAAGGCCAAGTGGCCACCTACTAGAATATTTACCCTCTCATAAATAAAATTAGAGAGGGTATTACATATGTCATTGGTGAAGATACTTAATATAAGTTTCTGCAAAGTGCTCCTTCTAATACCAAAATATTTGCTGTTAATTACTTACAGGCTGATAAAAATCTTAAAAGAAATAATTTTTATGAAATACAGTTATCATTTTTGTCTTTAAAATAATCTTCAAAGTATTTAATCTTTAATACTTATGAAAGAACTGGATGAGATATCCTGGATATTTGGGGGGGTGCCTATGGCACTTCTGGATTATAAGATGTTTACTGTGTTTCTTCAGGAAATAGGAACAGAAAAAACACGATTTAATCTAGGGTGACATATTAGTCAAATGTCTTGAAGTTAATATTTAACCGTATATTCTACAACATAAAAAAAGAACGTAACACAGATTACTGATAACAGCCTTTGAATATTCTTCATCAACAATTATCGGAGAGGACAGCGGCCCAGACCCCTGAGCTTTCCAGCTCTATTCCACAACCTTCACATGTCTAAGTGCCATGAGGGAAGGACAATCTACAGCAGCAGCTAACAGCCAGCAACTTCCACATATCACCGCAGGACAGGTATGCAGGAAAGTCCCAAACTGACCCAAGGTACACTCTCTCCGATGACTTATTTCCAGGGATTTCAGTCATCCTCAGGACAGAGCCTCAAAATGCGAGCTGCAGTCAAACTGTATGAGCACGACAAGTGGGCCAATAAAGCACTTAAGGCTCTTAGAAAAGCTCCTTGCGATAAGATTTTCAAATAAGGCTAAAGGAACCTGATACCTGAATCTGCACTCAAAGGAGATAATGTGTTTCCTTTTAGGAAAATGAACTGATGAAATCTTTCTCCCTTGGAACAAACAACAAATCTGCATGCTGACTCTACTGTCTCTTTTCTACTTTTTTTTTTTTTTAACTAGCATTTACTTTTATAATCCTGCTTTTCTACTGAAGTTTAAAATAATATGATAAAAAGCTTTTATTTCTATTAATTTTAGCAGATATGTATATTTAATAATGTGCATTATTAAATAATGTGTATTATTAATGTGCATTATTAACATACATCCTTGTGTTTCTACTGAAATCACTTAAGCTGTGTATCTAGCAAATTCCAAGGGAGCCAGGTGAAAATATGACCTTTTGGATCATGGCGTGCAACTCAATCAATCAGCTTTATCATGTACTGCACACCAATCCATCTGCATCTGTAATGAATCTGAAGAAAATAAGAAATTGAATGCAAATAATATGATCTTTTATATTCTTTTTCTTCTAATGAACTCAAGTTCAGATATATAAATACTGTACATGTTGCCAAACTGGAAGTGAAGCAGATAAATGTCTTCTGTGAAAAAGTTTTTTTTTTTAATGAAAGCCAAGAAACTACATTAAAAGCAAAATATATCTCATTCTTATCTTTGAAATGTCTTAACATAAAAGAAAGTTGGAAGCAAGTAGAGAGGGTATATCATCAGAACCTTCTTTAGCAACATACTTCTGTTAATTAGGAGCCTACAGTAATTTTAGTAATTATTTTTAGTGTCAGATGTACTGAAATGTGATTATGAATCACTACCAAATTTCAGTATTAAAACATCTTCTTACAGTCAAGCATCTCTCTGCCAAAAAATCAGTGTGTTAAGCAACGAGAGAGATTTAAAAACTAATTTGTTGTGTTTTTGTATAGCACATACATAATAACTACCTGTCTGGTGAGAAAACTGGAATAGTGAAATACTAAATATTCCTCACTGTAAGTTTGTTGTCAGGTGCTTATCTATTCTGTCATTCTTTAAATACTTCTGAAATTGAACTATTTCTACCGTGCACTTTAACATTCTTTACCAGCTATAAAACAATCTACATAGGTAAAAGAAAAAGAAAAAAGAAACATTCAGAGCAGCATACATCTCTTTAGTAACATTTTTCAGCAGCTTCATGAATTGCTTTAGGCTATGAGTCTTACCGGATATAAATACCAGCTTTCACCTTCAGAACCACACCACAGGTCTGTCCTAAGGTCCAAAGTGAAATGTATTTCACGGTCTCAGTTCTGTCCTCTGGGAATTATTAAGGCACGTTCCAAAACCACTGCAAATAACATTTCCGTTTAGCATGATTGGCAGGTCACTTAGAAGAGGCCCTGTACTGCTCTTAAAAACTACATTACTTCTGATGCCCAGAAAGGACAGTTTTCACAGGTCAAGCTTTAGATCACTGGTAGCAAGCCTAAAAGCCTATATCAAAGTTATCTGCACCATACCTATCTGTAAGTAAATAAAGAAGAGTTCAGCTTCTAGAGCTATAGTGAACAAAGGGAACAACAATATTAAAAGCTCATACCACCTCTTGGTTTAAATCAATATTTGCCTGGCCTGTTTTCCCAACTAACTTCTATACTTTACAAGTAAATATCGACTTACATCTGAAGACTGACCCAAACCAATGTGACCTCCCCTTCCCTCCCTTTCCATTCTCTTTTGCAGCTCTCCATCATTCTCTCCTTATTGCTAACCCTTCTTTGACATATTTTTTCTACTTTGCTTTTCCAGCCCCTCCACCTGCCACACTGACCCAGTCTCCTCCTGTCTTATTACCATCCTTACTCGGCTTTCCCTCTGCTAGCACCCCAAACTCATCACCTCCCTGATGATCTTCCCATTCTAGATCCAATGTAGCATACTTTGACTCCACTTTGCTCTCCAAATACCACCCCATTTCTCAAGGTGCTACAATGATTTACAGAAGTTTCCTCTCTTTAGATCTTTAATCCCATCTGAGCTGACTTCTCCATCAGAGAATCCTCTGACTATGCTCTCCAATGATCTCTTCAAGGCTGAGCCTTAGGGTCTATAATGCCATCCTCATCTCCTGACCTCTCCATGATCTTTGTACTCACATCATGAGTGTGTCTCTTGATTACCATCATGGGCATCCAGTCACGCGTATCATAAAATGTGATGTGTCTGTACCTTCTTATACTGATATATGGATGCTTTAGTGATGGTATGGGCAACATGATATTATCAATAGCTGGTGGATATCAGGGTTTGTAATGGCCAAGCTCTCCTTGCTGTCTTTGAAGAAATCTTTAACATACAACGTGGCCACTGAGATAGCGCCCTTAGAAAAGGGCGGCAAAAGTCTAACAGTATATGA
The DNA here is from genome assembly GCF_040807025.1 of Struthio camelus. Classification (NCBI taxonomy): domain Eukaryota; kingdom Metazoa; phylum Chordata; class Aves; order Struthioniformes; family Struthionidae; genus Struthio; species Struthio camelus. The sequence goes on along the minus strand of NC_090946.1, from coordinate 54,386,451 downwards.
TTAAAAGAAAAATTAAAAAGGTAAAAATTGAAAGATTAATGAAGACAAAGCGTACACAAAACAGAAGGGATGATTCAGCTGCTGTTTTTCGTTTGTCTTTAGATAGGTTTTTCTTTTCATTATCCCTAAAGGGCAAAATTAATATGTTTCTTAGCCAATTAAGAGATACAGGCAGCAATTAGACCTCCAGAACCAGTCCTAAAATATACAGTCACCACCAGTTGGTAGTACAGTCACTTTTAGAAGAACTGTTACACTGGGCCATATTTTAAAGCTCTGAAGATGGCAGAGAATGAACTGGATATGACCAAACCAGTGTTACAGATAAGGAATCAGTTACGTTCTGCACTTCTTCATATGCTAAATCAAGAATTTTCAGCATTTGCATTTTATTACCATTTTATTAGCAATAAATAAATCAATTTGATATTAACATTATTCATAAGAACCTTGGTCATTACCCTCATGTCTGTTAAACAAATGTAAACTAGAGAAGAGCAAATGCATCCTTTTAATTGATTGCTTTTTTATCAAACATTAAACTTTATTTTCCCTCTAAACCTTACATAAATAAGGTACAGTCAATAGGTAGAGAATGCATTTTAAAAGAGAATATGAATTATATTTTCATTTCAAAATAAAAATAGAAGACAGACAACTAGGGATTCTTCTGAACAGGTCACTGCACAGGTCAGAGTGGCCTAGGGAAGATGTTAACTGTATAATGAACAGTTAAGTAAAACTTCATTTATAATAGCTTTTACATTGATGTTAATAAATCTCATCAAAACTTTTTGCTCCTTTGATAAACTTTTTTTTAAAGCCAGTGGGACAATTTTGAGGTAAGAGATTTATTAGAAATTAGTGGAAGGTAATTACTCACATGGCCTACTTTTATTAGGAAATCAAATAGGCTGTTTTATAAAACAAAAAAAAATGCTTTTTCAGTCTCGATTCATTTTGTTCAAGGAATATTTCTGCCTCTATATTTATCAAATAGGTAGATGCACTCAATCAGTTGGAAAAGTATTTGATTAAGTCTTATCTTCTTGCTCATCTTTACAGAAGAGCTCAATAAAATCAAAAATGAGGAAAAACTACTGATAAACAAAAACACAGAGTCTCTGTGTACTCTGAAAACAAGAGTAGAATTATGACCAATGTCTGAGAAGCCTTTTGATTTATTTATCCCTTCCTGGACAGAGTGGACATGGTGATAAAACATTTAATGCATCTCACAAAGGACTCAGATATGTCTGTTTGGGCCAACGCTCCAAACTCATGCAGTAACGTGTTTGTGCTCCTTCTAAGCGTAGGGGGAAATTAACGTTGCAGAGTCAAGGACTGTTGGCTGTGATGATCATTACATCATTTCCTCATACGCTGTTGGCTAGTGGAATTGGTATGCTTCCATCTTGCTAGTTCATTGACCACTTAAACTCAGGAAGAACTTTTGAATGGGCAGAGAACTCTCCATCAAAAGACAAAATAAAATGAAAGTGTCTGCCAATAACAGAACGTCAAATTTGCCAATGAATTTTTGATCAAATAATACCCAATAAAACTGCCTTCTCTTTACAGACAAATAATAACTGTTATTTAGAGTGGAATATCTGCTCTTATATCTTTGACATCATTCACTGGACTTTGGACTTAGCCTCAACTTGTAAGGAAAATCATTTCGGTGATCTGGATTAATATGGGAAAAATTATCCAATTACCAGTATTTAAAAAAGTGAACAAAAGAACATACAGTCAAAAGATACTTCCTGATCATTTAAAACCTGAAAGATTTCCTAAAATTATTATCCTAAACCCTCTTGAATTTTTTTCTTGACAGCATGTGAAAACTTTACATAGTGGCAAATGTCAGGGGGATTTCAACTCTGAACAGAGAGATCTAGTCATAGATAAGCACAAAATATGTAACTAAATTAAGAGATAAGTCAGGAAAGTAAGTATTTCAACATCTCTTCTAGTGTATGTGGAGGATTTTCCAGATTAAAGGCAATTTCCATTACCAGAGTGCTTATAGTACTAATATTCCTCTTCTTTCATGTAATAAAAAGTTCCATGTCAGTAAATGTGGTTTATGATTGCCTCCTCTTCAACCATTCAACTACCAACCAATTCAAAACAGACAGCTCTACCAACCAGGAAATATGAGAATGAACAACAACCATAAATTGTAAAGCCTGAAGTTACACCCCGATTAAGAAGATTATTAGTTGCATAAAATCGCAGTGCCATTTTTATTGTTCATAAAGTTTTTGGCAGAACAGAAATTTGTACCATAATCCCACATGCTTCAAGACACAGCCTTAATGGGGAAAGGAGGGTCTCTCTAACCTCTCCCTTGTCACCCAGCTGGCTAATGCCCCAAATTCACCGCCATGGCCCCTCTGGAAGGAGGAGCTACTCATTACCATCCCTGATCGCTCTGGATACCCATATCCAAGAGGGGATGTTGCTGGGACACCCAAAGAAGGTATCAGCAGGGGCAGCGATACTGCACATTCCCAGCTCTTCTGAAGTTCATTTCCTAAACTGACAATGCTACCATCATTTTGTATAAACCATGGCAAGGGAAAGAGATAGTTCGAGTAAGTCAAAACGTTCAAATGCTTAACTGGCTTTTAAGATGCATCAACATACTGTAAATTTCAGTCAATTGTGACCAAATAGGACAGAATCTATGTAAATTATGTTACTATTCTAGGCTAATTAAAGTGTGAGTCACATACAAGTCTTCTATCTATCACTAAGCTTCTTACAACTTCAATATACTTCCTAAGCATCTGCAATTTACTTCAGTTAGAGCTGTGTTGTAGATAGGGGTAGAGGAAACAATGACAAAGTATATCCTTTATTTTCGCCCCTTTCCCTATTTAAACAGGCAAACCTATACCTGAAAGGGCACCATTAGGTAAGTCTCAAAAGGCAAAGGCTACGTGCTCCTTAATTTCTACTAAAGATATCAAAGTAAGTGTTAAGTAGATCTTGCATTATACATGTTTTGCACTGCGTTTCTGGAGAGTATGCCTGTTCTGCAGAAGATGGGAACATCAGATTAATGCTGTGGTCTGGGGTAGAGGAGGAGGTGTTTGTTTCCTCCTTCAGAAAGAAAAAAAAAAAAAAAGAGAGAGCAAGAGAGAGAAAGGTTTCTTGAGACATGGGATTCTTCCAATGAGACATGCTAACAAACAAAGGTGGTGGTGGCTGGGCTGGATGAGCTGTTTACTAGTACAGTAAATTACATCTCTCATTCTTCCCTTGTCTTCATGATGCCACAGTATTACATATTTACAAACTTCTGTTATATTCAGAAGACAAAGAGACATTTTCTTCAACCTCACCACTTCCGGTTATGCCAAATCTGCTAAATCTGCTCCCTGAAGATACATAAAAATAGATAAACATAGAGATAGACAGATTAGATAGAGAGATAAATATATAGATAAAATAAGGACAAGTGAGGAACAAGACATGTTCAGATTTGGGAGTGACTGGAGGGAATATTTAAATGGCTCCTATTCCTTGATTGACAGGTCTGGATGGGCCTAAAAATTGATAAAGCACTTTGCCATGTGTCTTTTCTGGAAATTTTTCTAATCAAGCTGGTAACCATTTCAAAAAACTTATCACAGGTCCATTCTAAGCAAAAAGTAAAACAAGTATTTTGACTGTGGAAGGGAAGTGAAGCATGTAAGGGACAGCTGTATCATCTCAGAGGCAGCAGGTTTTTTCTCACTGTGCTACATATGTGGATTCAGCCTTGGGAATGCAACAAAATGGTAGATAATCATAACAATCCATGCAGATTTTAGCTACAGACATGTGATAGAGCTTCCTTATGCAGGAATCTCCCATTAGCTACATCTCATTTTTTCTGCAGGACCTGAGCTCTTTCAAAAACATCATTTATAGTACTCTTAATACATGAGGTAAATAATGCCATTATTTTGTTTTTGCATTACTTTTTAAAATGTGTATGTAGCTACCAGATAAAGGACTCAAAACTTTTAAACTCTTACATTTTGTTTTATATTAGTCAAGTTTCATAGAGCCAAAGAGTAAAACAGAAGAAAGGTAAACATACTGAACGCTGCTGATAAGCAAGATTGATTACTTCAGATCCCTCTTTGTGTTTACTGACAAAAGGCAATGTGCAGTAGCATACCAGGTTTGTTCTGAGTGAAAAATGAAGCCGAGTTGGTAGATTAACCATCTACAAAATGATTCCTTGCAGAGTACAGTAAGGCTTTTTGCACTCTAATATCTTATGCAGCAAATCTGACTAAATTACATCTTTAATAAATCATTTAGCGCTTACCACATTTTGCTAATTATTTCAAAATACTGTAATCCTACATTATTAATGTGTTAATTTTTTATCCTAGAAGAACAATGCTGCACATCATGGATTCGTACCGTCAGTAAACAGCAATGTGAAAAATACCACTACCAGGAGAAGCTACCATAATTATGCAGCAAAGTGCTTATTTAGGATTTGGATAAGGCTAAACATACAATGCTTCTACTGTGTGCCACTAAATACCCATATCCTTCATGTAAGTTAGGTGGAAGAATCAGAAGTCACAAAAATAAAGCTGCAAAAAATAAGAAGATAGATTTGTAACCACAATCATGCATGAATAATTACAAATTTCAAATGTAAAGATCATTCAAATAAAAGTAACTGATGGATAATCCTCATGGGGTGCAAGTCCAAGTAAACAGACAGTCCACTTTAGAAAGTGTCTAGTGAATTGATTTAACAAGTTTAATGCGAGCATCAGTGTGGGGCTATTACTGATCGTAAGCTTTACTGATGTTATTTGTTCGCTTGGAAAAATACCGCTCTTTGGAATGAGCACATTAAGGCTAAAATTGCAGAGAAAACCCTATTACAACTTTATTGCTGGCAAATTGGAACCAAACCTTGTCTGTATATCAATTACTTAGAGTTACCACAGAGATAAATCCTTTTTTTTTGTATAGGCTCAATCTTGAAGACAGTGATGAGAAAACTCCTTATTATACCCTACCAACATCACTAGGTTTTCTTAGCAATTTCAAGAAATTGTCAATTAAGTTCTTTTTATTAGGTTCCAAAAGCTGTTAAGTCAAACACAAATCTATCATAAGGCTTGTAACAGCATGTTATTTAGGCACATTTCAATGTTTCACTCTTTCATTATCCACCTACCCAAACCCTAATCAAAAGTTCTCATAAAGTGAAGGAGTTTTCAGTTCTCCTGTCTAAAGATTCAGATAAATTTAAGAGTGAGCGAGCTCTCATTTCTTGTAACTGGTCATATGAAGCATGCCCATTAAGTGAGTAGAAATATCATTATTTAGATCATTTTGGATACTAATACATTTGTTTGCAAGATCATTAACGCTGAGTGACAGACTACTGTGCAATTGCATATGATAGTAAAAGCAATAATATTTTACAAAGTCTGTCAAATATTAGTACACACGCACCTATTTTTTCATGCCTAGCTCCTTGATCTGATTTTCTTTAAGACAAATAACCACCTCTAAAAATGACAGTCAATGAGGGAAGTTGCTGTACAGACCCAAGAGCTGCAACCCTGTGGAACGAGCTGTACTCCTTGCTCCCTGAGCCAAGAGAAGCTAAACTCTTTGTAGAAATGATGCTTTTAAGTCTCCAGGAAGAGCAAAAGAGTTAGTTACTGCATATAGGAACAGCACAATGGAGAGCCAAACAGGTCAGCTACCAAGACAGCTACTTGCCTGACCTTCTAGTCAGACATACAGTGCCTGAGAAAAAGGGGAAGGAAAGGAAGCCAAAAAAGGCACATCATTCTGATGAATAACTATGGCTAGTCACTATTCAGCAGTTCAGTACTTCAGTGTTTCTATAGCGTTTACACTTTGTATTAACTTAGCAAATGTTAAAACAGAGGCTCATGTTCTGCACCTGGTAATGCATTAGCCAAACTTTTTAATTAATAGGGGAATTGTATGTTCCTCTCTCCAACTGTTCCACAACTCAAAGAAAGGGGAAATTATTTCACACCACTCCAATTTTCCCCCTCTAACTGATGAACAGAGCTCCTATTGTTTGAACAGAAAGAGCACCATGCTATACCATTAAACATACATAATACTGAACATTATAGAGGCTAACTAGATGTTTTAGAGCTAAATGGATAGAAACAGTGGCTGGAGTTAAAGATCTCTTGAGGTGAATTACCATGTTGTAAGGTAGAAAGTGCAAGTATAATAGTTGCACAGGGGCAGCAGGGCAAAAAGATTCAGAAGTTACAACACGAATTGTGAGCTTAAATATCGCTCTTTTTGGCTTCAAAACCTGGCTTCATATACAGCCACCCCAATTCATTGTATAGCATCCTGACTCGCTGGTCACAGGCTAACAACATTTGAAGAGGAAGAAGGTCAAAGCTATCATTATAGTGGTGACAACCAATCACAGTGGGGAAAAAAAAAAGTTTTATTTATTACACTTAATATAAGAAACCTTTACTGTGGAATATAATTGTACTGTCACTACACACCAGAGATTTTTAATCCCCAATCATTTCAACATATTTTACAGTTCATTACCTTTTCAGTTAGATATTGCAGGAAGACTCTCCTGAGTCTATACAAAAGCCTTAAAAATTCGACTATTTTCACTCACATATTTCACCTATATGAAATATTGGATGATGAATTTCAGAGAGCAAAAATACACATATTCTGCATGAGCTTAGTAATGAACCAAAAGGCAAAAAAAGATTGAAGACATGTTATTGAAGTTTTAAAAATACCTAACGTTTTGCTCATGAAGTCATGAAAACATATAAGTAAGATGTTTATAGGAACTTGAGTATGGTACCACGACACACAGTATAGCATTGTCTTAGCTAAACAAGATTGACTACATATCTCCCCAGTAATATACAATACTCTAACAAACAAATACAAAGTTACATTGCCTCTAGGAGGAGATTACCTCTTATGATTCTCATAAGTTCTAATAAGTGTCACTGTGAAAAGGTAAGCAATTGTATCACAGTGAATTTTTGTTCTGTAAAGATTTTTAACAGATGGTCATTTTTCACATAATACAGCTCCCAAGCCTTATGCAGTATTGACTGACTATAATCTAGACTTCATAACAAAAAAGTGACACTGTTGACATTACAGAGTCAACTGTTGCCTCGTTAACTAAATCACAGTGTGAAAATATAATTTTGTGTTCATCTTGTTTTGCTTTTGGTTTGCTTTTGAATTGGTATAGTAGGCCCTGAAATACTAATTCAGGAAAGGACTACTACAGTACCCACTATAGATGAAGAGAGATCTGTTTTCCTCCCAGTTTTATTTAGAAATTCATTACTACCTCCACTTCAGCGTAAATGGATCATGCAATAAGGAAAAATTTAAAAAAATATAACACCACATATACAGCTAGGAAACCCTTGACATCCCTATACTAGATGTCACTAGTAGGCCAAAAAGCAAATCTAAGCACATCAGCACTGTTTTTCATGAAGAGTTTGTCACTCTTCATGCACTCCTGTAAGAAACAGACACCCCACAAATAGTATTCCAGAACAAAATGTGCCAGAGTTTAGCTTCCAGAGTAACCTTGAGATATCATTATCTAAGAAAAAATGGAATGCAATGGAATCCTGACCTGTTGAAAACACTATGAAAATAATTTTTCTCTTTTTTTTTTTTTGGCGGGGGGAGGTAAAGGAAGGGTTGGCACTGTTTTCCCATTCAGTTTTGCCATTGATTTCACAGAGGCTGGATTTTACCCACTGAGGGACCATTCACACTGGGAATCAGTTCCTGAGGGGGAATTAGTCTGGATGCTTTGAGGTGTAGACGAACTAAGAATTTTGCATAGCAGAAGACTCAATACAGATATAAGATCCAGAACAACAGTACTAGCTAACAGAAAATTAAGGCCCATGAGCCTTCCAGAGCAGTACAAGTCTATTATTTCTAGTGAAGAAAATAGGGTACACTTATTTATCCGTATTTATCCATATTTATACTGGTGTAAACAAAACTTAGCTAAAGGAATGCTTGCTCCCCAGCTGGAGTTTCATTAAGACTCATCAAATACAACTGAGGGTTTATCTACCTGAATATGGTTGGCATGATAAACATCAGTATCTACTCTGACACTGCTGGTAAAATTCTGCTTAATTAGCAGACCGATGATTTAGAAAGTAGTCTAGAGGTAAAGAAAGTTTAAAGGCACTTAAAGTTTTGTACTTAGCTCTCACAATCTTCCTATAGGCTCTAATGCAAGAGAAAAAAATACTAAGTAGCACCGTGCTGGGAAGACAAGTACAGATTTTTCATGGGTAGAAATTTAAGACAGACTTCCCCATTGAATTTCCACTTCCCTTTTCAGGGGAAATGAGGCTTCCAGCTGAGGAGTGAGACCAGCTACAGCCTTTATTTACCTCTGTTCACCTGGAGTTTATTCATCTAAGAGCTGGAAATTTCCACGCACTTATCTATAAATGGAGTAGTATATAGGACAAGCAATTGGATATCCAGTCACCTGTACTATCAAAGACCAAGAATAGTATTTTTTTTGGCAAAAAATTGGGGGACCTGAGCTGAATGAGGTTTTCACCTTTTTCATAGTATATGTTAAGATAGACTTGATGAGCTTGTATGGTTATCTTGGAAATCAGAGCATCTGGCACTGCAGGATGTCACACTTAGAGTCAGAATCCAATGCACTCACACAGCCAAGGATTGGACCTTAGGACTAAAGCATCCAGGGAAAGGCTAGCAGGTTTTGAGCTCTGGGAAACAGAGAGAGATGTCTGGAGCTGCGGCAGGTCTGGTTTCTTTCCTTTTTGTTCGCTGCTAGTCCATAAGTACACCAATGGGTATTTGTATCCACAACTGGACACAGTTCACATATGCTATATGCTACATACATGCAGTGCTATAAATAAGAACTGAATTCTGCCATTCAGTCCCACTTCTGCATCTGTGTCTTCCTTTCCTCTTGTGCTTTACAGTCGGATCAGGTTTTGAATCCCACAATCCAGTTATGCAAGTTCAAGCACATCAGTAGCCTTTGCTAACTTAGAAAACAATCTTATCATAGAAGAGAAGTCATCTGCCTGTAAATTCCAAAAGATAAGGTTAATTTAGAAGACTTTTTCATAGGTACTTTTTCTATGAAGCCTTTTTTTCCTATGACAAGACAAGGTGCATCTTCTCTTTTTTGGACAAAGAAATATCATTAGGAAATACAAATAAATGAGTATTATATACTAATGGATTCATAGATGTGAACAGAAAAATGATTGGAAATGTGCAAATTTCCGAAGGTATTTTCCTTCTTGGAACTATGAAAGCGTTTTCTCTTTATGCAGTTAATGAAAATATGCACTCAATATACATTTTTGAAATTATATTGGCAGAGGGATGAATATCTAAGTGAGTAAATAAGAAATCAACAAGGAAGATTTGGTTATATTTGGTTAATACTTACTACCTCTAAAATTGCTTGACTAAAACAGGAAACATTTCTCAGTAAAAAAAAAAAAAAAACTATTTCTTGGTTTGCCACCTATTTTATCATCCCCTTTTTCTTTCTTTCTCTTGGTTTCTTTTTAAATGCTTTACCTATTAGCACTAATTTCAGCAATCCAGTATTATAAAAATAGGTGAAAAAATGCAGTTTATACCTGAGTAAAAGACCTGATGATATAAAGCTGGTGCAATAGCTGGATTTTTCTTTCTTTTTTTTTTTAAATATGAGACGACTGCAAAATCATTTTAATCTTTTATAGAAAATCCTTGGATTAGTAGATAAATGCTAAAACCAGACTTATAACCTATCATTTGAAACTCAGAAATTATTTTCATGTTGCATCAATATGCATGTCTAGAACCTTGTTTAAGAAAACTATTCACCATGCAAAGTTTTGAATGCACAGTATCAAAGAATAATTTTTGACATTTTGATTCATACATGCTTATAAAGCTCCAAGACAACATGGTTTAATTATAAAACATATTTCTACTGCCTTAGTCATGCCAATTAAATTTGATTGGATACTTTCTTTATTCAACAAGCCCCTTTCATGTCATTTTAATTTACTGTCAAAGCAGCCTGAATATTGGAAACTAAATTATTTACTACAGCCCATAAGCCAATAATGTTCCATTTGTCTCGTACAGAGGGAGACTAGACTAACAAGATTATTAAGGACATTACTTGTAATAGCGAATGTCCTTCACTTTATTTGAGCTTCATGCTGTGCTTTCAGAGATCATACTTCAAAAGAGCTCCATTTCATTCCATCACAGAACCTCTGATATAAATTATTCTTTCCCAGCTTTGTAATACTCTGATCATAGCGAAAGTGGACCCGATCTCGTTGGGTAAAACCAGAGACTTTTCTGCTAAGATAACTACATAGTTTATTTGTGCTAAATACCTTTGATGCACTCCCTTGTGCCAATAATGCAGAACAGGCAGAAATCAGCTAAATTTATCATACAATGATAACATCTCAGAGATTTAACTCACAAGAGCTTCGGTTGTCTTTGCAATGATTTCAAACCAAATTCTGCAATCTAAATGCATGTGGTTAAAATCAATCTTGTGACTTCTTAAAAACACCATGGAGGGAATGCAATAAACGTAATGCAGAACAGACTTAAGGAAACCAACTGATCTAGCTTTTCACAAAAAGATACTTGAAAAATATAATTCAAATCGTCTAGGATATAAGCCCGTCATACAGACTGATACATTGATGAAGGATTACAAACACAAAGAAAGAAAAACTGAAAAGATAGCAAGCTGGGCAAGGTACTCCTTCTCCTAATGTTAGATCCCCTTTTCACCCTTTTATTGTGACTCAAATTCAGCGAGACTCTTAAGTATATGACTAACTCAAAGCAAATGAATAATTGTGTTGAAATCAATGGAACGACTTATACGCCTGAAGTTAAGCATATGTTTAAATCTTTTTCTTAATTGGAGCCTTTTCTTAGAGATTCTTTTTTATGATACTGGAAAGTATTGAAAAGAGTAAAAAACAGCACATAGGGAAGTAGAAAGGTTTGTAAAAAATTGGCTAGGGAAACACCCCTCAACTGTAGAAAACGGCAGCTAACATGCATGAATAAAACGCAGCCAAGAACACTGGAAGAAAGGTAGAACGTATGGTAATTTTTCCATCTTCACTTACGCACACAAGAAAAACACCCAACCTTGCGCAATATACAGTATGTTGAATTTCAGATACCAACATTAATTGGGAAGGCTCATGAGTATTAAATGCTAGCCCTGTTTCTTCTGCGTACAACACGCGTACAACACTGACTATCCTGACTTAAACAGGTAAGCTTGAAATAGCAGTGAAAAAGCACAGCTTTTAGAACTGGTAACTTTGGTTCTAACTTAGGGTCAATACCCTGAGGCTTGCCTAAGCAGGCTCAAATTTAAGGTACTAGCACCTGTGAAAACTCAAATTAGGTAGTGTTTATTATTTTCAGCCATTTTAATTACCTTTTGTTTTCATGGTATAGATACACCCTAAAAGCTCAAATGATACATACAATAGGAGACAGATGTGAATAGCACAGGAACGAAGGAAGAAAAACACAAAGATACAACTGTCTCTGTATTTGTCAGGAAACTGGTAGAATAACAAGATAGTTTAAATTCTTAATTTTCTTGGAGACCTCAGCCACATTCACAAAAATGAGGGCCGAGTATAAATTTCTTCATTTAATCTACTAAGCAAGGACTTTCATCAGATTTTCTACGCCTGTTAGTTCACCCATTCAGGAAATTCACTACTTAGTAGCTTTTAAACAATGACAAAAATCAAAACAAAAAATGTTCCTGAATATGCAGAAGTAAAAAGTAGGAAAGGACAGGAATAAGATTTTCTTGACAAAAGCACTTTCTTATGATGGAGGAGGGCACAAGGTGACAATTTAGTGTTCCAGCACAGATTTACTGGATAACGGCCAAATATTTCAAAGCAAACACAGCTGTAATGTTTATGTTAAAAACAACAGGCTATGACAGCACTCAGACATTCTGTATCCTTCAAGTATTGAAAATAAATTGTTTCTTTTCACACAATAGAGATGGAGATTACTAAAGTGTAACACGACAAGCATCTGAGAAAATGGTATCCTCGCTATAGTAAGAATTTTTTTTGCTTTTTTGAGCTCCTGTTAGAGACAATCCTATTCACTAACATCACTTAATGATTTTAAGGTTATTCAGAGAACTGTAACTTAGAAATAATGCTATCTGTCTATGAATGCCAAAATCTAAGAACTAAGAGGGTTTTTTTCTCCCCCAAACCTGAACGGGAACTACATACATCACACATATAAGCAGTACATGAGGAGAGTCGACTTCAAAGCCTTTGTTGAGTAGAAATTTGCCTTAACGTGTGGGGACTTTGTCAAAGTAAGGATTGCAGAGTTCGATTCTACAAAATCAGGTATGGCAAACAAAATGTCTCTTTTGATTCTGTGTGTTAATATGTAACACTTCTATTCCAGATCACCTGCCTTAGTACAAATTTCCTGGGATATAGAAAATGAGAAATAACTTCGTGGCCTACATATAAAAACTACAGGAAGAGGTTTTTTTTATGTTAAAACATACCTTATGATACGACATGTAAAATATGCCTTTTATATGAATGTGTAAATAGAGATAATATAATTTTATGTTTTCAAATTTCTAAGGCTTACAGTGTATTTACCAAGAAGCAGAAAATTAAACACGATATACACATTTTAAAATCATTCAGATTACAGGATTTTTATTTTTCAGTTTTAGATGCCATTATCATCAGGTATTAAATGTAGAGGTCTCTGAATTACTCTGAATTTAAAAATACCTATGCAAAGTTGGTGGGCTTTTACTCATTTAATATACGTTGAGCCACTGCATTCCTTTTAAATCTTTGAAAAGGTGTTATCTGTCAGTTACCCACAAAGCACAGATATAAGTATTTCCCAGCTCAGCTAAAAAAGAGGAAGAGGGATTGAGAAAAGAAAAAAATTGATTTCAAAAAATGAATCAGAGAGTCAATCCCATAATGCCCTGGTAATTTTGTATGAATCAACACTATAGATTCTAAATGTTAAGCTGAGCCTAGCAAAGGTAATCCTGCGTACTTCCCGAATTGCCTCTACTTTGTCTTCAAGTCACTAATACTTTTTCAGCTCCTCAGCTAATAAATGTTGTAATCCTTTTTTTAAATTTAAAGAATGGATTCTCTCTCTCTATGCAGGGAACAGCATAAATATAGTATTTCAAAAAACACACTGAAATATATAATTGCAATCCTATACGAGGCATACTAAATCTGTGTATTAATATACAAGTATATGATGTATTTTAGGCATGTGTATATCTACAATTAAACACTGCTGTACGTTGGCATATATGCAATATACATGTCTCCATTAAATGTAAAAATATACTATATTTTAAGTGGCCGTTAAGATTTCTTCCAGCAGTTCTGGCCATGGGAAAATTCATATATTTATAACAAATGATTATAGTCCCTATAATCCTACCCAGGGTGCACATGATTATAGCTGGAACTCTGCTAAAGGAATTTTGAAATCCAGTCTCCTGTTTTTAACCCAAACATATATTTCATATGAGCCCAGCTCACATGGTGCAGTTCCTTTTTTATATTCATGTTGCTTCTTTGATAAACAGCAAAGCTGAAGTAATTCAATGGTAAATTAGGCCTTGTAAATCTATACAGAAAGATGTTCAACATGTAGTCTCAGATCACTTTTTTAGATTTATGTTACAGGTATGTTTGTATTAAAAGACAAAAAGGATGAATTCTTTTTACATTTCTGTATAAAAAATTATGTGCACAAACTAATGTGTTTTTTTCCTGATTGAACTTTATACACCATGTTCCATTTTGACTGAAACAGTGAAATAACTAGCATGTTGCCTCTCTGAAGCCGAAAGCAATTTCCTTTTCTAATTTTAGTTATGCAAAGCCTATGGGCATCATCAGCATTTAGTAATTAGTTTTATAATTACTGCTGTTTTGCTCACTGTCATTCAATTTTTCTTACAACATGGTCTGGGATTGAAACATCCCACATCCACAGCTGTGTAAATTGCCATCCATTTATAAGACAAAAAAAGTAACATTCAACATACATCATTATTCAGTCAAGAATGTGATATTGGTACTTAGGTGATGCTTTGAGTACATAAGCTGCCCAGTAAAATAGAAAGCAAAATATAATTCAAATACTTAGTAAATGCTATCTAACACAGGAGAGTCTGGAACACCAAAACTGGAAATAAAAGAATTTCCATTAAATAACATCTCAGTCTATTATTGCTACCAGTATCTGCTTCAAATATGAAAAAAAATATTTTTTTGTTTAAGCAAATATTCAGGCACAGGGCTGGAAAAGAAACAAAATCAGATATACTGATATTGAAATTTGATCATTTTTCTTGCAAGGATTCATAATCTGACAACTAATCACAACATCATCAAACCTAGATTTAGCTATCAATGTAATGTTGATATCATTAGTCATGATATTACTAAATAGTCTCCTTCCTTAACTAGTTAATTTTGTGAACCATACAAATACAAATGGGTTGTGGTATGACATGTTCCTTTACACCCAACAGTTTGTCTTAATGAAATTCTATTCAGCAAAATTAAAAATTGGCCAGAATTCTTCAGGAAAAAGAATTTCCATCATGTTTTTACAAAATCACAATTACCATCTTATTTCAAAAGTTTTAATTTTTTGAAATGTCTAGTTTGAAAAAAGATGTTAATTATGAGTTTTTAAAAGCTGGAAATGTTACAGTTGAGGAAGAATGAATATATATATTCTGTTCTTAAGATAAGCACGGTTCCTCCAGTGAGCTAGAAGCACTATATTTTCTAGAATATGCCTCGTTTAATCATGGTCACAAGAGAGTCCCCATGAAAGGTTCTCCCAGCGTCAGTTAGCTACATTGGATGTAGAATCACTACAGCAAAACTACATCCCTAAGGGGGAAAATATCTTCCCTTAGCAGAGGTAAAAGGCAGAGGACACTGGTTCCTGTGCGAAAGGTCAGAACGCAAACAGTCAGGAATGGGACAATTCATATTTCTAATTCCTTCATTCCTAACCGATAGAAGAAACAGAATAACATAGTCCTTAATTTTATGTCATATCTTTTGTCAAGCTTAGCTAGGAGAAAACAGCTGCAAAAAAGCTGTTTTACATAAAGCTGTCATACATAAAGGGCAAGACTGGTTTTGAGTCAGTGATACTCGGAAGGGGATATTCCATCGCAGAGGAAAATTTAGGCAGATTGCTTTCAAAGATTTTTACAGAAGCATCCTCTATTTTGTGCTTTGCGGCACAGCTAAGACTTACAAACACATCTAAATGGCTTTTCTCAGACTGTCCATCTTTGCCTCAGTGAATCACTGAGCAGGAGAAAATCAGTTTACGCGTTTTATGCTATTCTTTTATAATTGAAAAAAATATTAGGTTAGGGTTTTTTTTTTTTTTTAGTGAATATACATCACATTCAACATGATCTGGAGCAGAAAAGTCACTGCCTTCCCAAAGAGTAGCATTTCAGCCCCTTCAAAAAGGTCTGAAAAATAAAAACAGAGCCTGCCTATGAGGATTGTCCACAGCGTATGGGACAAGAGGACCCTCGGAATGAAGATTTAGGCAACTGCAATTTTTCTCATTCATTGTCCCCACAGCCTTCAGATTAACACTTACACTCTACTCTGCTCCCACACTCGCTAATTAGATCTATAGCCTGTAAATTAAATCCCCTTTGTGGGCATCTTGACCTCATTCCTGCAATAGGAAGATGGTATACCGACTCCACTTGCGGCACTCTTCCCAGCCCGGTGGTGCCGTCACCCAATGCAAAGCTCAGAGGAGGTGGCAGAGCTCCGTGGTAGGCTGCCCCAGCTACAAAATAACATGGCTATATAGCCCCCTGGGGGAGTCAGGTCTCTCAGGAGGTCTCCAACAAAACCATGAAGTGTACCTTTGAAGGACCAGCACTGCATACCAATGAACTTTCATCCTTTTTGAGGATGTATGAATGCCTATATTGCTTTTTTTGATGGCAGAAATCTGCAAAGTAACAAAGGTGTGTGTGGGGGGGGGGGGGGGGGGCTGAGTTTTCTTGTTTATTCTTGGAGTGGTATTTTTTAGTAGGTGAAAAACAGTGCATGGACAAAAACATCATCTCTTTTAAGGAATGCAGGAGGACAAAGAAATGCAAAGGAAACTTATTGCACATCATTTGTGAGTGGAAGAAGTCATTTCCATTTGTGAACTTTGGAAGACATATAGTCAATTGGAGATTATCTGGCTATATCTAACACAATGACTCTTCCAGAAAAAAGGGAGATAGAAACCCAAAATCTGTAAAATCAAAATTTATGTATTTGTGCCTGAGAAGAAAACATCCTCTTCATGTATTGTTCAGGGAGCTTGATTATTGATCTACAGAAATATCATTATATAAAGTTATTTTAGAACCTGGTGTAACTGATTAACTGGAATCTAGTTAGGCACCTAACTACTTACACTTAGGGACACAGTGTACTGGTGAAAAGCAGGGACAAGTGGTTGAGTTATAAGTTGAATTACCCTACTTGCACCCATAACAGTGAAAGCCAGTTGGGGAATTCTGCAGCTTTAAGTCAAAAAGTCAGAAAAATCCTGTCTTGAAGGATCCACTTAAACTTTGCAAAGGGGGAATAGAGGATTCACTGTGGAAGAAATGCTCTCTGATGGATGGAGCAGATGACAGAAGTTATTAGCTGTTATATGGACTTTTTTGCCTGCTTTTGGATAGACTCTGCAATAGCAAATACAAAGTATTTTGAGATCTTCAAATTATAAAGCTCATACATACGTGAAGAAGTAAGATTTCTTATTTCAGAAAGCCTCTTCATTCATAAAATATTCCTGGCCATATGTCCGTAAACTAATAGTAATCACCAAAATGGCATGAAATATGGCAGAAGAAGTGTGAAAAATAACACATGACATAGATCTGATACATCTTCAGGGAAAAGTTTCAGGGGAAAATACTCCAACACTAGCAATATTAAGTGGCTATCAGAAACGTATTTCTTCTCATTCATTTTGTCACTGCCTATTAATCCCAACTACACTGACAGTCAAAGGTTACAAAAGGGAATAAATTAGCATTATTGTCAATCATTATATACAGAAGAATAATTAACTCGGTATGTTTATTTACCTACTTTTGCTACTTGATTAAATGAATGATTGATGACAGGTTCCTTGTTTTCTTTTCTTTCTTTTTGTCAGTATAAATGATCAGTATGAAACTAAACGGAGGCATTAAAATGAAATAATTAGGAGCATAAAATGTACTACAGATGAGCTCAAATAATTTCAACTTTCTTGTTACTATATTGTAACATACTGAAATACATTGTAACATTTGTACATACTAAAATATGTACAAAGCACAATTCTGTATTAGTTGAAGTAATGTGTAACCTGACACACCTTCCTCCCAAATACTACGCGTTCATATTTAGGTTTACTTTTTTAAAAAGGGTATTTTAGAAGTTCTGTAAGTCAAGCAAGTCTTGCAACAAGCCATGCACACAAGTACAGTTACCCAGTGCGCCCCTGGATAACTCGAAACCAACAGTGTGTGTAAAGAGGCCAAAGCACTTCTGAATGCTGGCTGCCGTTACGAGTAATACAACCCTCATAGTCTGGAGGCAGAGTTCAGGGCATATACGGGCAACGCAAACTGAAAAATTGCCATGTGGGTAACGTGAGATGAGGGAAGAAAGTAACAGCGATACAGAGGAGTCGAGCCTCTCTGCAGTCTACCTGGAACAGTGTACCCGAGTCTCCTCCCAGCAGCCTGCAGCCAGGCAGGGCAGCGGTGATACCGTTTCAGATCTGAGGGTTCTCTTTTCTTACCCACATATTTCACAAACAAGAGAAACAAGATTTAAGGTTCTGATAGAATTGAAGCAATCCCCCCAACACTTTTGAGGACAGACAAAATGCCAAGCCTCTAAAGGGAAAACTGAAGCACTAAGGCAGCGTTTCTCCTGAGCTCACCAGAGATTGCTCTCTGTGTGTGGAAAGTTAACTGAATGCAACTCCTTTTTCAGAAAGTTAAAGAATTTACCCAGAAGTTTGAAGGGAACAGCTTTTGAATGGGATTACAAGGAAGGTAAAATATCGTTCTCGCAAATATCTTTCCATCCCAAAGGGAAAGGGTTGAGAGCTTGAAACCTGCGTCTATTACTTACAGAATTTACTTCTGACAATACAAACTAAAGGAAATCACTAGCAAAATCTCAAGCTTAGTTTATACTTGGGAAGAAACTCCCTGACTCTGAAGAAGCTACTTTTTCTTGAAGATAAAACTCAGGTCCTTCGCTCATTACTTGTAAACACTAGAGATAGCTGAACTCAAACTGCACAAACAGTCTGACTGCACTCAACTCTAATTCTGAGCCAAGGAAAGTCTGGCTTCAGAGGGCTTACTTCTTCACGGCATCTATTCAAATTCTGGCTCCAGTCAATATTTTTAGTGAGTGAGTTCCTTTCCCTTGCAGAGCCCTGACTTCTGCATATCACAGTATGAACAGAGAGCATGTGTGTGTGCGCACACATATAGGGGCATGTTTGGGGCAGGGGGGAAGACAGCCTTTTGGGCATGCTTAGGAAGACTCTCCCGAGTGCCCTGAATCTGACTGTGCTCTGGTTTCTCTTGCCCAGATACAAATTGCAGCCACACATGCCGACACATATTGTCTGAATAAGGCAGGTATCAAGCTGGAAGGTAGCGTGAAAAACTCTTCAGACAATCCTGGACAGATGCTTGTTTTCAGAGGGTGTTACTGAATTTTGTATGTAAGCTAGCATTGTAGTTTAACCTGTCCTGTTCTTGTCAGTACCCTAACTATGGAAAAACAAAGCCTGTGTCCCCAAAAGGTTACATCCTCAAGCTCACCTTGTGGTGCCTGGTCTCTAGATGCCGTGTTCTCTACTGCAACCCATTCCTACTGAAATAATTCTGCTGCTGAAACAAAATATAAACCGTTGGTAACCCTCAGCAGTCACAATTATTCCTGAGAATTTACCACCTGGCCTTGTTCAAACCTTAACAAAAGGAATCCAGAACTGCCACAACGAGAGAGAAGTTCATGTTAATTTCTTGAAGCAGTACAATTCATATTACACCAAGAAGGATATTAAATAGGTGTCCCTGGGACATATAAGTACAAGACAGAAAACCTCATGCTGGAATAGATACTGGGATTTTTGCTTTCACCATTTGAGACTGTTATTGGAATAACGTGTTCAGTTGTGGTTTCCTCCATTCTGAAAATATGTTGGAAAATTGGACAGGGCTCAAATAAGAGCTACAAGAGCGATTAGAGTTCTGAAAGTCATTCCCTACAGTGAACGACTAAGAAAGCTCAATTTATTTAGTTACTGAAAAGAAGGTTAAGAGGATCACAATACCTACATGTGGAAGAGATTTCTGACAGTAGGCAGCTCATTAATCTAGTGAAAGGCATAACAAGATCCAGTGTTTGGAAGCTGGGGCTAAGGCTGAACTAAGACTACAAATGAGGCACGCTTTTTTCACAATGACAGTAATTAACCACTGGAACAATCTACCCAGGGATGTAGTTGATTCTTTATCATTCAAATGCTTTACATCAACACTAGATATCTTTCTGAGAGATAAACCTGTATCTCAAATGGATACAGAAATTACTGGATGGGTTTCTCTGGCTGCAATTTGCAAGAAGTCAGACTAGATGCTTATCACAGCTGCTCAACGTTGTACCTCAATAAGACAGTTCTGCAAGTGCTCCATCTGCTCTGTATTTGAGGACCAACCACATATTAACCATAAATCTTTCATACGCAGTTCAGTTCAGACTGTGCTGAGACTGGCTCCAAAATTCACCTTCCTGTTTTGCAGATAACATAAAAGGCCTTTCAGGAAGTACCCAGGCACCTTCAAAGAAGGTCCCCATGCCACGTTCTCTGTCTGGCATCATCACTGCTGGAGGCCAAGGTACACTGAAACGGCAAGTGAGCATGCACTGGAAAGCTGCTGAAGCACTGGCTTTGCCTGAAGCTTGTTACCCAAGTAACATCTATAGGACTGACCCTGAGCTGCTGATGGGTGATTCAATACATAAACCTTGCAGATGTTTGGCTCATTCAGTCTCAAAGCTGCCAAGGGGCCTCTCAACACCACAGGCTCTATGCAGATAGCAGTTCCTTTAGCTTTAAAAATCTGTGAATTTGGTTTGATAAACTATCTCCATACATTCACTCAGTGAGAAGAGAGGTTAGGTTAGCTGTTACTGTTACACTGTTTTTCACACTTTTCCTCTCAGTTCCTTAGTAAAGTTTGTGACAAAAAACTTTCCTTGTAAGTCTTCAGGACAGCTTGTTAGAGCAAAAGAATAGCAGAGGCAAAAAAGAGATCAGAGATAGAAACTAGAAGGTTCAGAGAGCAGGACATGAAGAATAAGTAGCAGAGCTGATGCATAAACAGAGGAGGAAGACTAATATATAAGAAGAGAAAATAAAGGGCTAGAAAAGTATGAAATAAACAGCCAAAACATTAATCTTCAGAGAATGGAAACTAAACACACTATTTTTTCAGTTATAAGAGGAGACAGAAATAAACATTTAAAATGTCAACAAAAAGAAAAATTATACCCTCAGAATGTGGTGTGTGCGTAGAAGCTCACAGAAAATCATACCTGGACATGATATGCTTTTTACAGGCTTATTTCGTCAGACCCCTACAGGTTTGCCTAGATCAAGTAATACCTAGTTACTCAAGTTTTTTGTTATGACCCTTAAAAGATCGGCTGTGAACTATAAAGTCTTTAACAAGGGGATTTTTTTTCCAGTTTGATATACCTAAGAGAAATATTGCTAATCCATCTCTTATTTGATCACTTTATTATCAATCCTGAGTGCAAATCCCAATGTTATTCTGAAAAGTATCCGCTCACAGAAACGGGATGAATTTCCTGATGAAATGTTCACTGAATACAGTCATCTTACAAAGGACATGAAGGTAGCCTTCCTGCTACTGCAGCAGGCTTAGCCGCGGGACCCGGGCTCTGCTCCCTGCCCTACCACACGTTTCTCATGTGATACTGAGCAAGTCGCTCTTGGCTGGCTTTGCAAATGTGCTCAGCAGCTGCTTCTTATGATCAGATTACCAAAGTGCTGAAATCTTTTGAAAATCTGGCTATTTATTTTGTTGCTGAATAGGATCAGAGATCTTTTGAAATCTGGCCCCAGTTGGGGTGCTGAGCTCTTTTGAAAAGCTAGCCCTAGATCTGTATATGCCTCAATTTCTCTATTAGCATTATCAGCACTGTTCTGCTTCATCAAGAGGATGAGAAACAGCTGGCACACACAGCAATTCAAATTTGAAAGGGGATACATAAATGTAGAGTTGCTCTGATAGTTGCAGAAATGTCATGTGTACTTTTAAAAAAAAAAAAAAACCCAAAACAGCTCTTGATTTTTCCTAAACCTCTACACAGTTGTGGTTTTCTATAAAATCTGAAGTGAAGTAGCAGTGAAAACAGTATTTGCTTGCTGTATGTAATGGCTGGGAGTTGCATGCATGTGTAAAAAGGTGAACAAAAATATTTCGTTTCCTCTCTTCCTTTTACAATTATGAATACATATTTAATGTCTTCCCAGATTATGAAATCAGACACACAATTTTGTACTTGCATGTGGCACCACCCCATGCAAAGCAAAGCAAAAACAATTTTTATATGATACGAACGGAACGTAAAGTGACAACACACACACGCTTGTGCAGATGCACTCAGCTAACTCTATGAGTAAAAATTACAGGGACTGACATGCTGGAGCGCTAAAATTAAGGTAAGCATTTTCTAACAGCTCCAATTATGAAGAGGAATGTGGCACAACTGGAGTTAAGCAGTTTATTAAACATTTGCCTTTCCTTCCTTAGGAACTGAAGTCACAGTATGACTAATTTCAAAGGATTTAAAAATAAAATTATTCATCTTAGCTGAAAAGCTAGCAAAAAACAAAAAAGATATTTCTTAAAGGAGCTCAATATTTTAAGGCAACACCTAAGTTCCCAACAGTGTGGAGATTCCTATTTTGCTCATAATCTGAGGTAGATGTAGAGGCTTACACGTTCTCTAAAATGTAAGCTCTATATGAAGGGTGTTCTTTAATTACAGAGAGCTAATGAAAACAGTTTTTACTGATCTCCCTAATGTCCTGGGAAAGTCTTTACTATGGATTCATTGTATTCTACTTTATATCCCTGATTGAAATGGGAGACCACAAGAGCATAGGGATTTGGTGGAAACTCGATTTCCTTCCTCTGGCTTCAAAGAGAACAGTCGCAGAAATTAAGCTGAGCTGGTATTGTGGTCAGAGTTTGGTCAGGCTGTGGTTACACTTACATATTATATAGATATAAAATCACTGCACTGTGGTTTTCAAAAATTGTTAGGTCTACCTTGAATACCTAAATCTTGCTCTGTTGACCACAGGTATCTAATATACCTATTACATGAAAATAAGCATTATTATTAAATCCACGTATTTCAAACTTCATTTCCAGGGCTCTAATATTTACTTCAAATATTTAGGCAGCCACACTGGAAAATACTAATAAATATATAATCGCAAACATATGAGATGGGAAACCCAGATTTACTCTTTTCATTAAAAAAAAAAAAAACGGTGATGCGTTTTTTCTTTCATTTCAGACAAAATATTTTCTTTGAGTCATAACTTTTGACCTGTAATATTTAGTGATGTAACTCTTAGCAAACCAAGTATTATAAAAGTTCATTCATTTACACTGCTTTATTCCCCCTACACACTAATAAAGACATTGGTCCCTCTCTGTTTTTTTTAAGGTCTCTGCTACACTCATTATTAGCTGGTTAATCTATTTCTTCCCCTCTTTAGACAGCTGTATTTATTATTTTCTCAACAGTCTCAACAAGGTCCAAAAGAAGCAGTCATACAACTGGAAATACACCGTAGAAGTGCAGACGACCCAAGAACTCAGTAAACCACATTAACAAAAGAAACAAAGCTATCAATAACTGTTGAATTTAGCAGGACTTTAAGCGTGTTCTTACATTCTTTGCTCAGCTGAAGGGACTAAGGTGTGATAGCTATAGTGAAACTCTTAAGCACAATCATAAGATCCAATTCCTCAACTACTATTCGTTTCTGAAACAGAGCACTGCAACACTAAGCTTTACTGAGCCTCTGCCCAAAACACTCTTCATAGCAAAGAGACTTTTCCTCTGTTCAGAGGAAAGAGACTTTTTCTCTGTTCAGAGAAGGACAAATGAAGAGACAAACAAAAGTTTTATCAGATTTTGCAATCTATGGATAGCAACAGCCTTTTTTCATTTTACATACCCAAAAGTACAGGAGTGATTATTTTTTGTCTGTTTCTGATTACTAAAAGCAAAAAGCAGAACAGGCATTTTTGGCACATCAGATTTATTGCACATCTGTAATTGGCTAACCTCATCATGTGCCTTATTTGAAAAAGTTATGTAGACGGCACATACAATTTAAGATACTCATGCTCCTAAAAAAGACCACCTGGAGCTAACCCATGCAATGGAAATATGAATGCAAAAATCATATGGAAGCACTTTATTAAAGGGTTTTGGAAAAGTGGGCTGTTATGGCGCTAACTTTTATGTAGAAATTTCTACTAGATCAACAACGAATTCTCTTTGACAATCCCTATCATTATATAACCACAAGACAATAACTTATTTTTAATTTGAATATTCTCCCTGACTTATTTTCCCATCATTGCCAAGGCTGGAGCTAGCGCAACCGTCAGTACAACTCTTTTCCTGACACATTAACCTCACCGAGGTTGAAGCCAATACTCTTGTCAATACAGACTCAGACACGACTTCTTTACTGTCAATGTTCTCAGTCATGAATTGCAGTTACAATGCCCTCCATCTTTTAGTTGGAATGAGGAAAGTATGTTCTTAACTCAGAAGTGAATTTTAAATGAGACAATGTGGTTTATTGTGCATATGAAAACATGCACATCGAAGGAAGAAAGGCAGAAGTGAAAAGTTAAAAAAAAAAACACCTAAGTACAGTTATAGTTTACCTTTATTGTTTTCTTTTAAATATTAATATTCTTCACCAGTTTGTTTTCATCATCAAGACTGCATTGAGAATTCAAGAACTGTACTTGCAAACATAGAGAGAAAAATGCAGGAATACGAAAAGAGGGAGTCAACACTGGAAGCTGAGTACAAGTGGAAAGTTTTATGTGTATTTGATATTCCAGCTAAAGACTGGGGAAAGAAAGGTGAAGAAAAATAAACTGTATTAAAAGAATATCATGAAAATGCAAAAATAACCAAGCCAGTGTAATAGCACAAGAAGAGAAAAAGGACGATGTACTGCAGTTCAATAGAGATGAGGTGGGTAGTGAGAAAAAAAAACATGAAACAGTCATCAGTCCTATTTCCTTGCTCTCACAAATACTTAGTGTTTAGTTGTTTTCCTATTTAATTGTTAAGTTGTAAGGTGGAGTTCTCGCAATAAACAACTCTCCCAAGAACTGACATTTGATTGACAACGTTTTAGAAAGAGGATTAATTTGTTTCCAGTAGAAAATGTTTTGTGTCTCCACATAAGGGAAAGAGAGAACTTTTTAAGATACAAATAAAGCATCACGAGAAACTAAATCTTTCCATCATTTCTGCTAGGAGCACCTGAAGGATGAGGGACAGATAACGGAATCTAACATCTTTTATTTTTGGTCAGACCAAGAGCTAATCACCAATCACTGCTTCTGGCCAATTGCTAGGGCCAGATGCAGCCTGACACAGGCAGGTTTTCCTGGGAGTGGATGGCTGGAGATTGCCCCTTGCTAAATTTAGGCTGCTGGATAGAGACAACAATTTTATGATCCCATCTCTGCTTCCTCCTCTTTGCATTCCTAAGAAGAGCAGGAAGACAGCAATTCATCCCATAAAATTCTTTTAATTTCTTTCCCCTATCCTCATGCTTAGTCTAATGATATCATTAAGTCCCTTAATTAGTAACAGGGGAAAAAAAAGACACCTATTAGCCTAATTCTCAGTTACATTGAAGACATTTTGGCCTTCAGAAAGGACTGTTAGACAATCTAGTCTGACACATGCATCA
Organism: Struthio camelus; assembly: GCF_040807025.1. Taxonomy (NCBI): domain Eukaryota; kingdom Metazoa; phylum Chordata; class Aves; order Struthioniformes; family Struthionidae; genus Struthio; species Struthio camelus. The sequence goes on along the minus strand of NC_090946.1, from coordinate 54,361,158 downwards.
CAAACCACTACATTTCATTGGTATATTAAACCCATTGTCTTATATTGAACTAAAGACTATACATATTCCACAAAGCCATGCAGTCTTGATCTGAAGATGTCAAAACATGCAGAACTCTCCATTAGAATCATCATACTGGATCAGACCAGAATTTCATCATGATTTATATTTTTATCTTTAAATTTGTACCCAGAATCAGATACATAGCAAAACAATATAAGAAACAGGACAAATACAGAGATCCTTTTCCTGGTACGGCCTCTCACCTTCTGGCAACCAGCAGTATAGTGACTTCCAGAGCCAAAGTCTGCATCTCAACCACTGTGTTTAATAAGTGTTAATAAAACTGGTTTTGAATCTATGGTTCTTTTGCCTTCCCCAAGGAATAGCCGTTAGTCCTGACATACAGAATGGCTTAGATTCTTATTTGGTCTCAGCTTGTAAAGATACTTTATTTCATGCGCTTATCTGTGCAAAAGAACAGCTGAAGTTCAAATGCTTTTCTCTTTGTTACTGTTCTGCATCACATGAAAACCAAAACCTTCCAAAGTCTTCTAACAAAATTAAATGCAAAGCAATAGTCAATAGCCTAGTGAAGATCAAAACAAGTAACCCCTTTTTCTTAGTTAATATAATTTTCTGATTCATTATACGGAAATAAATTTAGTTTTAAGAGGTCTGAGTTACTAAGCTGCACAGAACATCCTCTGTGATGCAACCATCATTTTAATTTGCAAATTTTAAATCAGCACTGATGACACATTTACTCTCAGTTCCTTGATAATCATGCCCAGAGCGGCTTCCGCAGAACCTAACAGAAACTCCTTTGTTAATAGTACCTTCTCATGGAGATCTGCTTTCCAACATCCATTAGTTACGTATTTAATGTGTTCAGGATGCGTTCTGAAAATATAACTTTATTCTAGTATTTTACAATCAGAGTCTTGTGCAGTACTAAGTCAAATTCCTTACAAAAATTTCTGTATGCTATGCCTATCTTTATTAATTGAATCTCCAGTCTCAAAGAAGTCAGATTTTACCAGAACTACTTTCCACTAATACATGCTAATTGAAAAAATAATTTTAATCTTACCATTACCTCTCCATTAGAAGAATTTTTCTAATATTTTGCTTAGAATTGATTTCAGATTAGCTGATCTACATTCATCCAAGTCATCCCACTGATACCTCCTGAACTCATATCATTCCATTTGTTCCTTTCCCAACTTTTCTCTTTATAAACTTGTCAACTATCTAGGATTTCTATGATATCAAACAATTGATTTAAAATTAACTTAGTGGGCCAAAGATCATCTCAGGGTTTTTAGAATCCTTTGATGCAAGTTATGCAGGTGAGCTGATTTACTAAAGTTTAGCACTACTAGATGCCGCCCGGCCATTTTTTCATTTACTGAACCATCTGCTAGAATATCATCCTATTGTCCTATTTCTTTTCAAATACAGATAGAATAATTCTCTGTCATAAGCAAATATGATTCTTCAAGATGAGCTATCCACAAAAATTCCAAATAATAACATACACCTGAGGTAGGCCTTATTTTGCACAGCAAATATGTGTTGGCGTTGTGCCTGGTTTGCGGAGATTGACGTATAAAGAATGGAACGTCCTCCACTGCCACTCAGGTTTTTGCAGAATAAACACATTTTACATGTTGAAATCCACATCAGAAAAAAGGTCAGACCATGAAAGTTGTATAAGCATACCTCAAAAAATAAGAAACATCATGTATCTATGCTAAAGAACTGCCAAGCCTAAGGAGATCCAGATACTACTTCTAATTCTTTACTTGACATGCTGGGCATGTGGGACCCCTCGTTCCCCGCACCCCCTACCCTCCCCACCTCTCTACCCCATTACAGTGCCTTATGCTATTCATCTCTTAATAAAAAGAAGTTCACTTTATGTAGCTCTCCATTTAGATGCGTGTGCCTGTCTCGTATTTCTAAAAGTACTGCTTTCTCTGCTCTTACTGGCAACAGAAAGTCTATATTTCTTTTGTATTTCAACTATCTGTCATGGCAGGGGTCCTTGATTTATTGTCCTTAATAAAGGGAAGGAAACTGGATGGGATAATCCTTGCTTACTGTCTTGGGAACTCAGAAATCCAATGCTCTCCAATTCCAAAACTTATGAAAATGAAAGTAGCTTTCTGAAACGTTGGACTAGGGGCACAGAAAAGGAATATGTATACTGTAAAAACAAAAAAGAGATTTTTTTTTTCTCCTCACAGTCTCAAACAGCTGTTGTTGACGTGGTATTGGGGGCTGAGGATAAGGCTTCTCTTTGATGAACTTGTAAAATTCTGTAGACTATGATTTTGTTCTTATATTCTGTATGTTGAGGAGTATAACGCAGTGCAAAGCACACAGGAAGATACAAAGACAGGTATCAGTTGTCTCATCTTGCCTCTCTTAAAGCCACTCAGTGTGAGGTAAATGTACTGACAATGATTCTCTTATCCAAAAACAAGGAGGAAAAAAAAAGAACTTTCTTCAAATATGAAACTTCAGATGGAAGGAAAGAAAGAAAAAAACACTTGGAAATCAGATCTGAACTACTATAATAAAGGAGAACTTAGTTTCAGAGTTAGGATACTCTTCAGAGAGGTCAGCCCCTGTGAAAGGCTTTGAGGCTGGGACATCCAATGCCATGATACCTCAGAATTACAAACTTCGCAATACCAACAGAGCAAAGAATGGATGATGCTTAAGATCAGAGGCAATATAATCCTAGTCTAAAGAACACATAAAAGACAATTTATTCAACAGCTCTGGGATATGTGAACACCATTTCAAGCTGGACTGCAGGAGAATGATGCCAGAGAAGATGATTACAGAGTCCCTTGCTTATACCATGGCAGATAACTTATCAGAGCAGCAGCTCAGGACTGTCAACCACAGCTGGGTAATGCCAGTGGTGGATGTTACTGAGGTGCCATGGGTTTCCTGCTGTATTGGAATTAGAAATCTACACAGGTTTTTTCTGGGCACACATAGAAGTTCCTTGTTTTTCCAAGTCCTTTTAAAATATGATTCAGATATGGAAGAAAGGTCTGTTATTTCCCTAGCAAAAAAGACACAGATAGCATTATCATGTATGGGTGTGATATGATTCAAACAGTTCTTGGAGCTTCATGCTTTCAGTTCTGGCACGTGGATTCCAGAGACCGAACGCTTTCGCATGAGGAGTTTGAAGGAGAAGAAAGAAGGGATGAATAAGGTGATAAAACCCACAACAAGCTCTAAAATAATCCTGGTTTTAATCAAGAAAATATAAGGAAATAGGTAAACAAACAATGGCTGAGCCATCCTCCCAAAATCTTTCTATGGCTGATGACTGTGATCGCATATGCTCAATGAACAATCTCATTAATGATAACCTCAGCTATAAAGACCTGTAGTACGGATTCTACACAGGCAAGCACTTAGGAAAACACGTATTAAGCTCCTCTGCCTTTCCTGCATCAGTAGAAATTTTACTCGCTTAGAATGGGCCTATACTATTGCCATCTTTTCTAATAATACACACAAAATTATAATAATAATACACACACAAAAAGATTTTCTTTCATTTTTCTAACCCTGCTAGAATTTTCCTTAACACATTTGGTTTCCTTTGTCAACCTTCTGCATCTTCTAAATTCTAGCTTAATTGCTATGTATTTCCCTTTTATCCTCAGTGTTTTATATATACACACACACACACACATATATATATATTTAAATTGTTGCACTCACTTTTGTTCTAAAAAAGCATGTAATTTTGTCATTATTAGCTGGCTAGGAAGCCATCATTTCATAAACTCTTCTTTAAGAGTTCTAGTTAACTGCTATAGTAATTTTTCTTCCCAGTCAATTTCACATGCAAGTTTCCCCATTAGGCAATTAGTCCTTCCAAAGCACTGAGCATATTGGTTGGCATCCTCCTCCATTTGCCGTGATTGAAAGCAATCAAGTCATGATCACTTGTCACTAGGCAACCACCAACATAGAGTCCAGTATTCAGTTCATCTTGTCTATCACAATGAGATTCAAACAGAGCTACCTCATTTTGGGTTCCATATCTTTCATACTAAAAAATGATCAACAATTTTTTCAAAGAACATCAATGTTTTTCCACTGAGTATCTGAAACTTCCAGTATGTTTCCTACATTCAGAAGGTCACCTAACAACAGTCTTTCTTTGCCTATGTAATAGGTAGCTGATTAAGCAACTTACCACTCCCAGTATGGCCAGGTTAACAGGTTTAGAGTGTACAAATATTACATTTATAATCAGTGTTAGATAATCTCTTTTACACTGCCACAGAACTGTAAAGTGGTGTTAACATAAACAGGAATCCGAGTCTCATACAAATAATAAAAACACCTGCAAGCTCGGAGAAATGAATTACAAGGGCTATCAAGAATTCTCCAGCACAAGAGCAGAAGCTCAACATGAAGCTGGCAGGCAAGATTCAGAGATCCTTTCCATAACAATTCTGCAGATTCATCTGCATTATGTTGTTTTCATCTGAATCATCTTTTCATGTCTAACAGCGAAAAATAAGGTCTCAGGCCACAAACATTGAGGAAAAAAGTAATTCTCATTTCTTTACCCCAGTGGATGATTTTCCCGAGGGAGAATTAACTGGTGGTTCAGAAGGGAAGGCTGCTGATAGAGGAAGGCTTAAGGGGCTTGGCAGGGGAAGGTTTCTACTGTCTTGCATCTCCTGCTCAGAAGACAACACTCAGTTTAAAATACAAAAGGGTGACAATAGATAATGTTATTTAAAGGTCTTCCAGAATGAGATGATTCAGAAGGGAACCATTTATTTATCTCTTTCAAATGTAAACTTATCTAACATAAAAATTGTTAGAAAAATGTATTTGAATTAATGCAAGCAGCCTCTGTTTGACATTTCTATTTATTATTCATATTTGTTTTCTTTCACAAGGAATTGAAAGCACTGGACTTACCTCCTCAACCCCAAGTTCCACAGAATAAGACACCAAAATCACTTTTGCATTTCATTTGTATTGAGAACTTTTTTTTCTTTTGAAAAGCAGGCTAGTTTGAGGGAAACAGGTACTTTAAAACATAATTTTTCTTTTTTGTGATTATCAAAGGATTTGTTTTCCTCACCCAAGCAGAATGAAGCAACATTGAACGTTTTATTGCAAGCAACGTGTCAGAATCGCTTAGTTACATCTGATAAGAACAGTTCTGATAAAAAAACTTTCAGTCCACAACAAACACTTTTGACAACATCTGATTTCTTTTCATACTAATATGTATTAACACCAGAACACAGATCTATAAAATTACCTAATTTTGGAATGGGTAGTGCTAAAAGGAGAGATGGCTAAACTAAAAGTGAAATTCTTCACAAGTGAAATTCTTATCTGTCACAAGGAGAGTCAAACAGAACTACCTCATTTGGGGTTCCTTATCTTTCAAACTAAAAATATATTAATAATTTTTACAAAGAACATCAATGTTTTTTCTTTTTTGTGATTATCAATGTCATCATTGATAATCAGTAGTAGTAGTCAGTCAGTAATATTTCACAATTATTTAATTGAAGTCCTTTTCACCCTTCAGTCAAAATATCTCATTCATCTCATCTTCTCTTACGGTAGAAGATGAGCTACATTACTTTAATAAAGTAACTTCAAATGTGAACATTTAGCTTTAAAAAAATAAGGCTAGATGAGCTACATTATATTAAGTAACCTCAAATGTGACTATTTGCCTTAAAAAATAAAGCTCACAATAGACTCACATAATTGAGATTGTGGATAATCCTTTAATTAGTTTTTCTGTTTTAAAGGAAAGATGTCAAAAGTCATCGTACATATCCCAGTTCCCTTACGTCACTTCATTCAACAGGAAACGGTACTCACGATCTTACAAAAACACTTGCATCTCCACAGACAAAAAAACAGCAGCTTTTTTTAAACTAAAAACTAATACAAATCTAGTGAATATTTTGATGCCATCGCGGCAAATTTCCAGGAGAAGTGTTTACAGGATTAGGCACAGACTGCCAGGGTTTTTGCAGTTTGCGAATTCCAGGAGCAATTATTGTTTCAGAAATGGCAACAGCCAGGAACTCTATTCAAGTCAACGAGCTGGAGAGCTGCTTTTTATAGAGACTGTGTCCCTCAGTTAGTACTAGCATCCCAAAGACTGCCCAAGCAGGAAGTACGCAACTTGAATTAACACCAGCCAAACACATTCTGCACGCCACATAACGCCGCAGTGCCTCATACTCCTTTTCTCTCTTCGCTTTTAAAAACACGGCCCAATGAAAACACGCAGCACAGTGGAGAACAACATAAAAAGATGCATGAGCTTTGATGCCCTTGTTGCACAAGTTTTGATATTCAGAGAAAATATAAAAAATTTTTGAGTCAATTATTTGCACGCAACGATATTCCAAAATATTTGATATTGTAAAAGGACTTCAGGGCCAGTTATGGGTCAGGCAGTCAAAACGCAAAAGGAGACTTCAAGTGACATATCAAGCAAGGCACTACTTACTGTTATATACCGTAACAAACATACTTCTATTCCCAAATCACAACTTTCAGAAAACTCATTTTTGATTGCAAAAAGTCGATTAGCAGTTCATTTACTTTTCTCCTCAGTACATATCCATTAAATACTGTGAGACAAACAAAGACTTCAGGGTGTGGGGGGAGCAGGTTGGAATAGTACTGCTGTTCATAATATAGTGTACACACTATGCAAAAATTAACAATTCTATTCCTATTCAGTCTATATAATTTTTTGATTATTTCCTGCCATATGATAACCATGTCTTGGTCTTTAAGAACAGTAATCTTAAAACTCATCTGCTGCACGTTGTATGTATATTTGTTTACAAGGCCTAATACTTCATAAATAAAGCCTCAGACAACGTTCCAAAAAATTGACTGAAGTCTGCTATGTTGGAAGATGGAAAATTTATCCGGTTTTAGCAAATGTCAAATCATTGGCTATTGCTTTTAAGATTAATAAAAGATATAATGGCTTCTAGATAGCCTCTAAATAAAGATTACTATGAATGGAGAAATGATTTACCAATAGTCACCACAATGAGATTTCTTTAAAGGTTACAATCATCAGTTATTTAGCTGAAACACTGTTGAGAATGCCTGGTCATTTCTTGAATAATGCATAATGCTCATTGTAGATTTGATCTGTATTATAACAATACAGATATTTCTAAAATAATGGAGAAAACTATCTGTTACTTTCCAATTGCTCAAGATATCATTTCCATGAAGTAATTGACTCTGAAAATATTATATGGAGTCACCTGAGTGTTCATTTTCAAGCACAACTTGCAGTGATTGGTACACAACAGGCATAAGAAAACAAACTCATCAGCCTTTATAGACTTTTAAGAAAAGCCGTGATAAATACCGGGCAGAGTAAAGGGCCTTCCTGAAATACTGAATTAAAATGATTAAATTGCTGTACAGTACTAGGCGACACAATTTAAAACTAAGCTTTGAAATTTAATTATTAACAAGTAGACCATCACATTTGGAAAAATAAATGAATAAAGCAGTTGCCTACACAGCATATGTTCCTCTCTTATAATTTTCCAAATGTCTTTAAGTCTATTCAGGAGATTGCTTGGGGACACAAAAAGTATAATGCCTAGAGTTTTATTGTAGGATTATCAACCATACTTCATATGAAGCGGCAAGCTATTTATGTGAGCATGTTTATCCATATGAACTTCTTCAAGGGCAGCAACAAACAACCTCAATAAATGAAAATGAATTTTTTTTGATATAATTTCATGAATGTTTGATCAGAATGTTTTAACAGCTTTCTATATAAGGAGAACTACTGAAATAATAAAACGCACCTGTATTTTACAGTTCAACCTGCTGACAGTGAATTCTTACACAATGAAACACCATTTTTTGGTAGTGGCTAAGAATTGTTTCAACACACTGACACATACAAAATACAACCCTGGTTAGTAGAAAGAACTTCCACGCAAACACAAAAGGAAAAAAAACACTAAACTTCCTGTGCTTCCACATACCTCTCATGCCTAGAGGTATGGGATGGCTAGAAAAGGAACTAACCATAGCACCAACCGGGTGGAGGAGCAGGATTATTGCCTCAGATAGGATGGAAAGCCAGCATTAAGTGTTTACGTAGGTTTTTCAAAGGAATAAAGAAGTTAATCTAGACTACACTATTTTTGCTCAAATATGCTCTTGTCTAAGAATAAGGCCTAGTTCTCCCTAAAATTCTTTCCTTCATCAGAATGGATGAAGCACAAAAAATAAAGCACCAGTATTCAAGCATATATTTCTTTTTCCACAAGAGAATAATAAAAAACACAGATCCCAAATACTCTATAAGCTTACATAAAGACCTGCAGAAACCAGACTTTCTGTAACATGGGACAGCTTATGGAAGCACCTTAGGGTTGTTGGGAAGGATTAGCAATTTTAACAGACCGATCATAGTTCCTACAGCACAGAGTCCATTTTACATCCCTCTTGAAACACTGTTTGTTTAATTGCCTGACAATAAACTCTCACACTGAAAAAATGGGGAACATTTGCATATTATATCACAAGTCTGATGAACCATGTTATACTCGTGCTCTCGATGATGTAATTACCTTTTTTTCCTCCATGAAAATTATATATGATGTGGCAGGTAATATAAATGAAATATATGAAGTGACGCAAATATGCCCAGCTACTAAATCATCAGTCTGAAAGTCCTTTGCTTTTGCCCACCATATCTGTCTTCTCCTTCCAGGGAAAATTGTAACTTTTCTTTACTAATAGTATTTCCTCTGAAGGGAAGAGCAAGTAAAAGCTGGTTGCACAGCTAGTATCAGTAAGCCTGCGTGGGCAGTTTTTGCGGGTTGATAAGTAAGATCCTAACCCCCCGCACCTGCCTTTAGAGGTGGCCATTTCTGCTGCCTCACACTATGTACCGTCTATTGAGTTTAGTGCAGACCAACCCTTTAAGTTCCCTAATAGGTGGAAAATAAATGAAGTTCTCAAATCTCATATGCTTCTCTCCAAAATATTTCTCCTCCAAAATGTGAGATCAGTATCTGAAATAAAACAGGGCAATTTTCTGTGCTATCAAAACCAGGCCAACCACACTTTCACAGTTTTTGGTAACTGTGTTTTGTTAATGCAGTTTGTACACTAAACTGAAATACTTTTCAGACAGCAAGATTACACTCATCTGTGTAAGAAGGAGTATGAGTAAAAAATAACACAAAAAATGTCCGGCTTATTAGAAGCATCAGTTAGGATCAAATCAATACACACATACCCTCTAAAATCAAGTTTCTGATTTCTCTATTACCAGACTTCAATAGCATCTCATGTCTAAAAAAACACTTGTTTTGTTGCCCAACTGCTTGTTTAAACATGAAAAGGAGGTGTTCAATATTGAAATCAGTCTATTTAGGCTAAAATGTCGATAGATACCCAGAGGCTCAGAAACTAGAATAATTCACGTACGCATTATAAGATGATACACAAAATCCTGGTCTCTGATCTGATAACTAGAAAACTTGAATGTGATGTTCTTGAACTTAATAAACACATGATTCTGCCTTTAATGTTTAGCCACAGAATTCAGAGAACTGATGTAATGTTTGAGTCCTCAAATCAAGAAATGATGCCGTGATCCAGTCAGACTCATCCTTTTATAAAATATTAAAATAAACAAAGCAACACAATCATTGCTAAATAACTTTAAACAATTTAAGCTACGTTTCCCAGGAGGCTATCATGGTTATATTGAAGTTTATTGTTAAATAAAATATGAATAAAATAAGAGGTTTCTTTCACCTTCGCATGGTGTCTTTCTCATGCAGACCTCAGATTTCCACATTTGTATCCCTTTAAAGGATTTGATATGCAGGGAAAGAAGAAAGGATGATGGTAAAAATTTCAATTTAGAGGTTACTAAAGGCTGCCATATTCGATACTACACAACATGTTTGCTCCATACCTTTTACTGATGTGTTAGGTGGAGGCCCTTCCATTCTCAAGTTCCACGGAGGATCGCCTTGATTAGCAAAGTCCCTCATTTTCAGATAACTAATTGTAAGTCGGATGATGGATGCCTTGTCAAGCTGGCTGGTAATGGCTGCAGGCAGAGGCAACAACTTTGCCAACTCATAGAATTCAAAATTCTCCTTTCCCCGACGAGAGCGAGCAGCATCTCGGGACTTTTCCTTCCTCAAAGCTTGTAAACTGAAAAAAAAATAAAACAAAGCAGGGCATTCATCAACATTTGTGTTCTGTCACATTTAACCAGTCTGCTTTTTCAATGCTGGTCTTCTATACAAATTATCACATTTTTAAAATACTATTGTGTATAGATATACAAGCTTCAGGATGTATTTTATGGTCACAGTCTTTGAATATTTAAAACTAATAATAGCATTTGTCTCTCAGCAGTAGCCAGCATGCTAAGTAACTGCTCCTAACTCATTTCACCTGTTTTCCTTTCAGCCTGCCTGTTCTTCCTCTGCTGCCAGTGACATGGATTCACAAGAAAGTTGCATTCACGTGGGGTTTACCTGCATGGATGCTATTGCTTCTCCTAACCCATTGTAAACCATCGTCATCTAAATTTGCGCCAAATTCTGACTCTAGGGAGGAGGAGATGAAAGCAGATGACTGAAGTATGTGCTGTCTGTGCCAGAGGTTGCTGTGCAGGCAGCCAAGATGACCAAGCAGGTTATAAAGCAGCTTCTGAGCTGCAGGAGTTTAGTCTGGCATAACAACATAAACCTCCATGGATTTCATGAAGCTGTTCTTAATCAGCTGTCCTTGCTGTGGGAACAGCAGCCTTTGCCAGAGGGGTGAGCAAGCAGTTAACAGAGTTATGTCCATCAGGTTTCTGATTTTAATTCACTACCATATACATGTCAGTCTCTCACACAACTTTCTGGTCAGAAGGGACTTTCTGTTCTACACTGAGCAGGCAGGAGTAAAAAGAGACATTCGCTTGCTCCTATTGCATCAGTGTTTCGCTGGCCACCACCTGTATGAAAGGGAAGAGGCCTAAAGGTAATGCAGATCTTTTTCTCAGGCTATTTTTTTAATTGGTCTGTAACTGCTGAATCCATATTTTGATGATATTGGGTAACTGCTGGGGTCTTTTCTTGATCTTTTCCTGAAACTCAAAGTTTCAGTTTGTTTCAAGGTATGATAATACAGCTTTGCAAGGGGGAAAAGGGTTAACTTTTTTTGTTATGTGGTTTGGGAAGGATAAAGAAATGTGCAGCACATTTCCCAGAAGGTTAGAAGTCCATGTGCAGATGATACAAAAGGAATAGGAATTGCCTCATTTTTGTTTCATGAGAGTTTTTAAACATGTTTTATGATAAGGACGTGATCTGCTTGGCCATACTTCTGTCTTGGCAGATAGAGATTGGTGTCAATGTTGACGTTGCTGTCTGCCAACCAATGTGTTAAAGTGAGCAGAAACAGTTCTTGTCCACTGCAGAGACTGTACCAGAGACTGTCTCCTTTGCTTCATTTGATTACTTTTTTATTTGATGAAGTTATGACCACAATGCCATTAACTAATTACTGGTGGAATTCAACCAGTATTTAGAATAGTGCATGCTTCTCTCTAGCTTCTATAACCCTCCCTGAAACCTCAGCTTTAATTCACAGCAAAACCTTAATGCCCAGATCTACAAGAGCCCTTTGGGATATGAAGTAGGTAGGCAGAATTTACGCATGTAAATGTAATATCATGCTACTGAGATCTCTATTTACCTGTCATCCTAATTTGGAGATACTTTCAACTCCAACTAAACTTTCACTTTAGTATTCTTACCGACCTGCACTTTTGCGGCTGTGCATGCCCACGATATACCTGAAAGGGAAGATCAGCTGGGCCCCTAAAGCCCAAATGAAATCTCCCCATCACACTCCCCTGAGAATGCTTAACAAATTATCTTCCGTACACAATTCTATACTAAAAGCAATTATACTTAAAAAGACAGTTGAGCAAAGAGATAGGATGGTGAGAGGTAAAGATAACAGGGGGAAAAGGTGCCTTTTTACCCACAAGCAAACACAGAAAGTCCTACTGAATCCTATTCTCTGGGAGTGGTGGTCAAGGGTCTGGGAGCCCAGGTTGTTTTCTCCTCAATCTTGCCTGTGAGGGGAAGGGACAGGAGGAGGAGTAGACGAGTTTTCCAAGTTAACAACTGGCTGCGCCGCTGGTGTTGGCAACAGGGCTTTGGTTTCTATGACCATGGGACCCTGTTTGAAGAGCAACAGCTGATGGGGAGCGATGGGATCCACCTCACCAAGCGGGGCACACACGTCTTTGCCAACAGATTGGCCAGCCTGGTAAGGAGGGCTTTAAACTAGGCAAGATGGGGGAAGGGGAGTGGTATAGTGGCAGGGCAGGGGAGTCAGTAAAACACCGCTCAAGTCAGGATGCCTCCAGCGGGTGCATACAGCCAGGGGAGACAGCATGGAACATGGCTATGGAGGATCCTCTTGCACCTCTCCTGGGAAGCCTGCGTGCTTGACTGGCTCTCTGAAATGCCTGTATACCAATGCACACAGCATGGGGAATAAACAGGAAGAGTTAGAGATCTGTGTGCGGTCACAGGGCCATGATCTCATTGCAGTGACAGAGACATGGTGGGATAGTTCACATGACTGGGATGCTGTCATGGATGGCTAGGTGCTTTTTAGGAAAGACAGGCCAGGCAGGCGAGGTGGTGGAGTTGCTCTTTATGTGAGGGAGTGACTAGAATGTGTGGAGCTCTGCCTCGGGGTGGATGAAGAGCAAGTTGAGAGCCTATGAGTAAGGATTAAAGGGCAGGGTAACCTGGGTGACACTGTTGTGGGGGTTTACTACAGGCCATCTGATCAGGAGGAAGTTGTCGATGACGCCTTCTACAGACAGCTGGAAGTAGCCTCACGATCACAGGCCCTGGTTCTCATGGGAGACTTCAACCACCCTGACATCTGTTGGCAAGACAGCACAGCTAGGCACAAACAGTCAAAGAGGTTCCTGCAGAGGACTGAGGATAATTTCTTGACTCAGGTGGTGGAGACGCCAACGAGGAGAGGTGCAATGCTAGATCTTGTACTAACGAACAAAGAAGGTCTAGTTGGAGAGGTGAAGGTTGGGGGCAGCCTTGGCTGCAGTGACCATGAGATGGTGGAGTTCAGGACCCTCCGAGGAGGGAGCAGGGCAATGAGTAGGATTGCAACGCTGGACTTCAGGAGAGCTAACTTTGGCCTCTTCAGGGACCTACTTAGGGGAATCTCATGGGGTAGGGCCCTAGAGGGAAGAGGGGTCCAAGAAAGCTGGTTAATATTCAAGCGTCACTTCCTCCAGGCTCAAGATCAGTGCATCCCTCTGAGGAAGAAGTCCAGCAAAGCGGGCAGGAGACCTGCATGGATGAGCAAGGAACTCCTGGCAAAACTCCAGCAGAAGAAGGAAGTGTACAGAACGTGGAAAAGGGGACAGGCCACTTGGGAGGAATACAGGGACGTTGTCAGAGTGTGCAGGGATGCGACAAGGAAGGCTAAGGCCCAGTTGGAATTAAATCTGGCAAGGGATGTCAAGGACAACAAGAAGGCCTTCTTCAAATACATCAATAGCAAAAGGAAGACTAGGGAAAACGTGGGCCCGCTGCTGAATGGGGCGGGTGCCCTGGTAACGAAGGATACAGAGAAGGCAGAGTTATTGAATGCTGCCTTTGCTTCAGTCTTCGCTGCTAAGGCCAGTCCTCAGGAATTCCAGACCTTGGAGACAAGAGAGGAAGGCTGGAGAAAGGAAGATTCTCCCTTGGTGGAGGAGGATCAGGATAGAGATCTTTTGTCCAAACTTGACATCCATAAATCCAGGGGCCCCGATGGGATGCACCCACGAGTGCTGAGGGAGCTGGCGGATGTTATCGCTAGGCCACTCTCCATCCTCTTGGAAAGGTCCTGGAGATCAGGAGAGGTGCCTGAGGACTGGAAGAAAGCCAGCGTCACCCCAGTCTTCAAAAAGGGCAAGAAGGAGGAGCCAGGAAACTACAGGCCTGTCAGCCTCACCTCCATCCCGGGAAAGGTGATGGAACAGCTCATCCTGGAGGTCATCACTAAGCATCTGGAGGACAAGAAGGTGATCAGGAGTAGTCAGCATGGATTGACTAATCTGATAGCCTTCTATGACGGAATGACTGGCTGGGTAGATGAGGGCAGAGCAGTGGATGTTGTCTCCCTGGGCTTCAGCAAGGCTTTGGACACTGTCTCCCATCACATCCTCCTAGGTAAGCTCAGGAAGTGGGGGCTAGACAAGTGGACGGTGAGGTGGATTGAGAACTGGCTGGATGGCCGAGCTCAGAGGGTTGTGGTGAATGGCGCAGAGTCTAGTTGGAGGCCTGTAGCTAGTGGTGTCCCCCAGGGGTCAGCACTGGGTCCAGTCTTGTTCAATATATTCATCAATGACCTGGAGGAAGGGACAGAGTGCACCCTCAGCAAGTCTGCTGATGATACTAAACTGGGAGGAGAGGCTAACACACCAGAAGACTGTGCTGCCATTCAGAGGGACCTGGACAGGCTGGAGAGCTGGGCAGAGAGGAACCTCCTGAAGTTCAACAAAGGCAAGTGCAAGGTCCTGCACCTAGGCAGGAATAATCTCATGCCCCCATACAGGCTGGGGGTTGACCTGCTGGAAAGTAGCTCTGCCAAGAAGGACCTGGGAGTGCTGGTGGACAACGAGTTAAACATGAGCCAGCAGTGTGCCCTTGTGGCCAAGAAGGCCAATGGTCTCCTGGGGTGCATTAGGCAGAGTGTTGCCAGCAGCTCGAGGGAGGTGATGCTGCCCCTCTCCTCAGCCCTAGTGAGGCCTCACCTGGAGTACTGGGTCCAGTTCTGGGCTCCCCAGTACAAGAGAGACATGGCGCTACTGGAGAGAGTCCAGCGGAGGGCTACAAAGATGATTAGAGAGCTGGGGCACCTCTCCTATGAAGAAAGACTGCGAGAGCTGGGCCTGTTGAGCCTGGAGAAGAGAAGATTGAGAGGGGATCTCATCAATGTGTACAAGTATCTGAAGGGGGAGTGTCAAGAGGATGAGGCCAGCCTCTTCTCCGTGGTGCCCAGCAACAGGACAAGAGGCAACGGGCACAAACTGAACCACAGGAAGTTCCACCTAAACCTGAGAAAAAACTTCTTCACTGTGAGGGTGACAGGGCATTGGAACAGGTTGCCCGGAGGGGTAGTGGAGTCTCCTTCCCTGGAGATATTCAAAACCTGTCTGGATGTGATCCTGGGCAATATGCTCTAGAGGACGCTGCTTGAGCAGGGAGGTTGGACTAGATGATCTCCAGAGGTCCCTTCCAACCTAAACGATTCTCTGATTCTGTGATTCTAAGGTACCTACTTGTCTTCATTAACTGTAAATTGTCTGCCAGCAGCTAATTCAGGTTACATTCTAGAAGAAAAGTACCTGAAATTTAAGTTTTGTAATGCTTATTGCAGATGTGTTTCCATGGAGTTTTGAATTTTGGATATCTACCACCGTAGATATGAACAAATCTCTCAAAAAGTGCATTGAATACAGCCAATAGAAGTATTTTATGTATATACAGAAATCTGATAGATACTGGTCTGCGAGCTGCAAATCTTCCAATTAATTTCAGTGAGGGGTAAAAAGATACCCGAAGACAAGTTAAATATCTATACTGGTAACATAAAAAAGAGGCAGGCAAGTTTCTCTGCTCAATTTGTTGCAAGTGACAGCTCATTTTCATGGCATAAGGGGTGGCATTTGCTACTTGTCAGCACACTTTTTTCTTCTTTGCTCAAGAGGTCGGGCTGAAAGACCCCAAGAATCCCTAAGTCAAGTTTGAAGAATCCAGAAGAGCTAAGAGAGTCTAGATTTATTCTTAAAGTCTACATTGAGAGGATCAGTCCCGCACCTTCTTTCCACAGCACCTAATTTTAGTTCTATGCAAGAACGCGGCTTTTAAGACATCTTTAATAAAACAAGTCAGAAACTTCACAGGCCCCAGCAACTTTTGGAATATAAGTGATTAAAAAAAAAAAGGAAGGTGACAGAATATTTCTTAGCAAGCTGAATAAAATATTGGAATGTAAACCTAAAATACATTATTGGATCATTAACATTTGTAAAGGAAACCTACAAAGCTGAAAAACATGGCTATTAATAAACAAACAACAGCCTTTGGGAGCTGCTTGGGTATTCAAATTTAAAGAGTATAAAATCCCAAGGTACAAGGGATGGTGAGTTGATATCACAGATGTACAAAAGCAACTCCTGAAAAGGGTTACCACTGGTAACATCTGTCTCCACTCAGCCCTCATTTGTGGAAGCTTCCACCAAGATAGTCAGGTCAAGGAATCTGTAACTTTTAGCACTCTCCTCTTGTCATCGTGCATTATGCTAAGATGAGAAAGCGTCTGATGAAACAGAAATTAAGATAGAAGTTTTAAATTCTACTCTACATAACTCCACTAAGGAAACACACTTGCAGCCTCAGTCACTACAGTTATACTCATACATCGGGTTATTAATTTGCAAATCGTGTTTTCCTCATTAAGAGGTAGGAACTCACTAGCCATGTCCTAAACATCATTGGCGTCCTTGCTGGCACCTGCGATTCTGATAGGCAACATCAGCTTCACTGTCAGTGGCGCTCTCAACTGAGCAATGCACTAGTGCTGATAATCCCCAGAGGATGCTAGGAAGAGAGGGGTGCGAGGCTCACAACAGAAAGCAGCGGTGCTGACACAGGAGCAAGACACATCTTGGGCCCTATCGTATGACATCGGCATTAAGAGATGGTTCTTGGCAACATAAACACTTGGAAATACCTGCAGGCTCTCCTGCTAACAAGAGGAGTAAAAGCATGGGAAACCATACTCATGTTTACTAAGCAGATTTCACAAACAACCATACAGAAAGCACCAAGAAACAAGCACCGCCCATCTAAAAGCTCTTACGCAAGTACTTCTTAAATAAGGTCTCCCGGTAGACAAGCAAGTGCATCACTATACGACATCAAAGGATGATGTCATCATATAATGGTAAAACTTCATTTACTTCCTTAAGAACCTGCTTCTCAAGAAAGTTCCATACACAGAGCCCCTTACAAAAGACAAAGGAGTTTCCTGGTGCTACCTCTTGATAATTCTGAGATGCTATCGCATATAAACAGAATACTTAATGTCTAGAAAACTAATGCTATTTTAGATTGGAGCTTTCTAAAACATATTATTTTTCCTTTTACTGCCTTTCCAGATGGACTGATATAAAGAGGGTCTGCTTTTACAGATGAAAGGGTACAACAAACATTACCATATAATTTTAAAATGGTGTATGCAACATTTCTAAAGTAATTTTTCTATTAAAGACACAGCAGATGCAGAAGACACGATAATATGGTGTTGCATAAAAGTTTTATTGGTACTCGTAACTCACATGTGATTTCATTGTGCTTGTGGTCATTCCAAGCTTAACCTGCTTCATCTTTTACTCTACACCATTTTCTATCTTTTATATTTATAAGCATATATACGCACCCATGTCTGTGTGCACAACCACAACCCTCTGCCTGTCTGACAGATCATCATCTGTCACTTTAAAGACGGGACAATCACAGCTCCTAATTTTTGCAGCATATAATGGCTGTCAAATATGTTACAGAACATCAACAGATGCACAGACCTACATTAAGAAGGATTTTCAGCACATCAGCACCCAGTTCTGTGTCTCAGTTTGGGCAGTAAAAATCAGTGAAATAATTTTCAGTGTTTAATTCTGTGGATTTGCATTCAAACAAACACAGGGGAATGTTTAGGGTTACAAATAAATATTTCTATGTGCAATTTAAAAACATAGCTTGGGAGAATATACGTACCAGTTTTGCCCACTTTCAGAAAGCTAGCGTTTGCATTTTCGCTTACGCTGTTCCCTTAACCCCAGCTGCCAGCGCAAGGCAGGACCCCGCTCAGCTCAGCGAGGCTCCTCAGAGACGCCAGGTCCCCAGCTCCAGCCCTGCTCAATGATATGCAGCACTGTGGGCTCGGGTTGGGGGGGGGGGGGGGGTTAAAGTGATGCAGAGGGATAGTCTGGGGGGCCCATGGCCTTAAACAAGGTCTGAGGGATGGCCAGGTTGCTGAGATCTGGATATAATGGCTCAAGCCAACAGAAAGGTACAACTTGTCTACAGTTTACTAGCGTAATTTATTGCTCATTTTCATTAACTACAAGCAACAAAGTACAGCAAACTCTTACGAAGTATACCCAGCATTTTTTGTAATTCTATGGAAATCCTCCTTGATTTCAGAAGAAACGCTACAAGCACAGCAGCATTCCAGAACACAGCGCTACTTATTGTCCTGGACAGTATCATACTTGTTAATTCAGCTGTTATCAACCACTAGTGAATTTCTCAAGCCTCTAACAGCAATACGGATTAGTAGCAGCGAAACCAGATACAGTCCAACCACAATAGTTAACAATATCTAATAATGTTTATAACAAGCCTTACAGAGAATGAAGCAACACACTTCATGTATGTATTTTGATATTAGTATAGTCTTTTAAATCCAAGGATCAAAAAGTCCACTCTAAGCATTCTCCAGCTCTCTAAAGGCCTTTGTGAGGTGGATGCTATATCCATTTCACAGAAAAGAAACCAGATATACAGAAAGGATGTGCAACCTCAGATCACACAATGAATCTGGGGCAAAGAACAGGGTGGAGCTACATGATTTAATCCCAGCCCCCTATTCTGTCTACCCACCAAAACAGGCTTCTGATTATGTATGTCCTTCCACGTAAGATGCTTCCCAATATAAAGAACACAACAATGCTTACTGGCTATCGAGTTTGGTTGCAGTATTACATCAGGAAGTAAATACACACTGCTCCTGAGTCTGCAGATGGGCGTTAGTGTAACTCTGTATGATATCTACCGGCAACACATTCTCTCATCTTGTTCTTACCTTACCGTAAGTTATGATATGGGTTATTATTGTCATGCTTTGGACATTTTTTAAATTTAGAACAAACTTAGATGTTTCCCATTTATTTTTTATATTTACATCATTTCTGTACTTCTATCAATGCAACACAGTGATAAGTAAGGCCGTTCAACTAAGACGACTGTTTGTACATTCTGACCTGTTACAGGACTAATCTGCATTACCTGTTCCCTCATTTAGCCACATTCCTGAGGAGGTGCTTTTCTGGGGCTTCAAGCTGACCAAAGAAAATAATGATAGCAGGTAAGCCCACCTGTATCAACAAGTACTTTGGAAAGCTGGCTCTTAATGCGTAGGCAATTCATTAAAATAATGTTGTCCAAGTCCACCAAAGTTCTGGCCTATAAAAATCTCCTGTTTTCATTTCACTGGTCATTTTATTACAGGTTAATTACAATTAATGCAAAGTTCCAAGAATGAAATAGCACCAGTATCAAAAGAACAATTATTTCGAAAAGTATTTCTTTTGCTTCTACCTGGCTCTTTGTACGCTTGAGGTCTTTTTGGAAAACGCTTGCTAATAGTGACATCTTAAAAACCGTACTTCATCTGAAACACATTTGCAGACTCTACAGAAGGTTTAGGCTGGGAGAAAGATGAAGAAAGAAGAGCAGATTAGCCTGCATGATTTAATTGCACATATTGCAGTTGAAAAGTCCATTCTAGCAAGTCAAGCATCACAGCAACAGGAGCCTAAAGACCGTGATTGTCAATGTTATCTGTTATTGCTCTGTTTTTCTAAATGCTATGCTCTAGAGTTCACAATATGCACAAAAGTGGATATTTTTTTCAGTATAGTAGTTACAAGTGAGTAGAGGAAAATGAAGCAAAAGAGCTAATGTTCCTGCAGATGTGAATGTGAATTAAAAGACAAAAAAAAAAAAAACCAATTAAAAAAAAATTGTAATTCAAACAGTTAGTTATGAAAAATCAATACTGCAAGTATGTTATTATATTTACCTCTAATTTCTACACACTATTTTGTTATCACTTTTTGTGTTTTATTCTTTTGACACAACTTTCTGACTCAATGTTTTCTTCCTTTCTCTGCTTTTCTTTTTTCCTAGTGACCTATTCAGAGATTTCCTTTTCGTAGAGGTTGTTTCTGAACTCAGTACTAAGAACTTCAAGACTAATAAAAAACAGTTATGCTGTGTAAATGAGAAGAATACTTCTGTGAGGATAAAACTTCCAAAAAAAAAAAAGAAGGGAAGAGAATCAAAAACCATATTAAATTTTATCTTCTTCTTCTTCTTTCTTTTTTAAGCATATCTGAGAAGTCAGACAGGCAGATTTTTATGGATTTTCCTTCTTGTTTGCCTAGGAGATCCGAACATTGCTCAGGCTCACTATTTATCAATTAATCTAGCATGCAGCCTCAAAGGAAAAAGGTCGACCCGTATTAAAAATTCATCCATCAAAAATTCATCAAAGACTTCAGCATTTTAACTCGTGAACCTTTGAACACCTGCATACTTGTCAGATCTGTGGTCATAGTTAACGGTGGAATCCATAGCTACTACGCTATCTATACCTGCTCTGACATGAGCTGCATGAGGAGACTTTCAGGTGAAAAGCACATCATTTCAGGTGAAAAACATTTTCAGGTGCAGCACATAATCCAGCAGGCCAGATCGTTTTCTCAAACTGTTCTTTTCCTATCTGACATCTGACCAAGTTCAAAGTCAGTCCAATCAGATCCTCTGAATGAACACACACTTTTCAGGGGCATTCATTTTTTCCCACACTACAAAATATAACTGTTCTTAGAAGGCAAAAGTTTGCCACAAATGTAAACAAAACCACTATCGGACATTATCATCAATGGCAGTGCCCACAAATTGAAGCCATTTAATGCTGTCCAAGAAAAAGTAATGATTTCAGATGCCCTTCCTTAATGTGTGAAGAAAGCTATATAGTATACGCTGGAAGTTAAAGCTGGAACCTTCAAGTTCAAGGTAAAAACTCTGCTGCTTAACTAATGCACTGCTCATAGCTGTCATCATTAATTTATGTTAGCCTCTGTAAACATCAAGAGTATAATAGGCCAATTTCACAACTAAATATAGATGCACATTTTGCCCTTATATAAATGGCAGATTGCTGCTGTAGATCATCACTGCAGCAACACGTCAGTAAAGATGCACTGTTTGATGGTCTGATGCTCACACAATATATAAAACCAGTTGTAATGGTTGTTTGGAAGCAAAGTGTAACATAGCAGCAAAATTTCATTTGTTCCACAAACTCAGGATATATTAAGCTTGGCTGACAAAGACTGTTTGATGTGCTAAATCAGTTTGACCTTCATTTTTGCTTTATATTTCTCATTTAACACATGAAATGACCATTATTTTTTCACTTTATAAGAAAATATCACAGAATTGGTTTCTATTAAAATGCCTCCTTTTCTTGTAGATAGCAAAAAATACATTTTGCCAACTGTTTTAACAATTATTGTAAAAAATAATGTGCAACTTATGAAAAATAATACCTATATTAACTGAAGCTTATATATATATATTTTTTTTTATATATATATCACAGGGACTTGAAGTTGTTCTGTTTGCGTTTTGTTTGAAATAAGAGGTGTTTCCTTTACTTTGTTTTCAATGTGAAAAAATGGTTCAAAGAAATGCATCTTTTTTTTTTTTTTCAGAAAAAGGTTTGTGTATGCTTGAATTAATCACTAAATTGAATGTTTTCTCACCAATAAGCATCTGTGTTGTAACGTTTAAATAACAGGATTTACTTCCGAAGTGAGTGATTAGACCATAATAAGAGGAACCTGGCAGGTTTTTAAGGATTACAAACGCATCATCCTACACAATCTTTTAAAACTAATGTACACTTTGATACAGCAACAATTAAGTGAGCTGTGATACATCAGTTCAAATCTAAACTCTGCAACAAGAATACCAGTTTTGATCCTTTTTTTCTTTTTATGTTGAACTATGCAATTGGCAACCTTACGATAATAGAGAAACTGCACTTTTATCAAGCAATTTTGCAGCACCCAATAAACAGCACTTTACCTTGGAGCAACTTGTACATTTCACACCTTAAATTTCTATTTACCAAATCAGCTAATCACTTCACAATTGAACTTCTCAGAACAAAAAATTATCAATTAAAGTGGTTGAAACTCCTGCAAATTATCATTTAGGAATGAAGTAATTGCTTTCATCAGGGCAGAAAAGCCCGCCAGAACAGAAATGTCACTTCAGATTAGTGTTCTCACTCCTGAAGCTATGGATGACACAGCTGATATAAGACTAAATGCCAAGACCAATCAATTGCTTTTGTGGCTCTGTTCTGAGCTGCTGTAAAAGGGGCCATTTTCTAGGATCTACTCTTCATTATAGTAAATGCTATCTCCTTGGTAACATAATTCCATTTCTCATAAATTCCGTCTGAGAGCATTGTCCTAACAATGGATGTTTGTGGAAAAGAATGCTGTTGGTTTAATGCAAAGAAATTAAGTGTGAACGGCTGTCAAAGTACTATAGTTTACTTGTTCTTAAACATAAATTGAACTCTTCTACATTAAAAAAGAATACTTTGGAGAAAATGAATGTTCTGAACAAGTGTAATATACTGCATTTGGAAGTGCTGTGTTTCTGATTGAGAGTTTAGACTTTTTTTGTATACATACGTTCTGTCTATAGTGGGCACACTAGTCCCTTCCAGAGATTTGTCAGTTTAAGAGAGAGCAGATAAACACTCCACTTATTTCACAGCAGTGCAGTTAGGAAATGTGAAACTGCCGAAGAAAACATGGTCTCATTATCATATGACACGCTATTTGTGAGCAGACTCATCTGTGTATAAAAGCCTTCTTTGAACTGAGCCCTTACTGGAAATATCTGTATTTCAATTTGTATTGTTCAGCTTCCTAAAATACTAAGAATCTGAGTTATGGTCTCCAATTAAAAGGATATCCGAGAAGCTAATTGGGTGGAACAGCAGCAATTTCCTGCACTGCTCTCCTCATGACTGAAGTTTAGAAACAAAGTCAAGATTACAGATTTTCATTCAAAACAGGATGAAAAGTATTCCTCTCTCAATGAGCATAAGCAATTCCAATTAACAATAACAAGAGTTATGTGACAGGAGAATATATTACCAAATATGTAAAGAAGTAATTTATTCAGCATTAAGATGAAAAGTGCAACTTTACTGTAGTATTTTCTATAGGCAGCCAAAGAAATATTACAGGTACGCTGTCGTCAGAATGCAAATATAGTCCTGACTGCGGGCAATCTCACAGATACGTGAAAAACTACGCCCACTATAGTATGTGGGGAAAACAAAAGAGGACAATGAGACAGAAAGTCGCCGCACACCACCGCTACATGCACAAAGCAGAAGGGGCACGTTAAACTACAAAGTCAGACAGTTTTAGTCCAAGTTCTCACCGTATGCTGTCTCAGTACCCTTCACAACTTAAAACGTGAGCTTTACACTTTGGGGCAACTAGCAGTCACTACATAAATAAGCCACTGCATGAAATGAATAAGCAGAATCCAAACTTTTGAGTCAGATTTCACCTTTTTGGAGTACTGTCTTTAAGAAGGAGCATCTCAGATTAGAGGATTCTGATTTGCAGCCCCTGAATCAATCTTCTAAAGAATGAGCAGAGAGCTGCTATTTGCTACACCTATGTCTACACCTAGATCTATGACAGAGATTTTTGCTGGAACATTTGTATCAGCTAGGACCATCATTTTCCATAACATTATTTTACCAGTGGTAGCTCTGGCACAAAGAACTACACTGTGAAAAAAAATGCCTTTTTTTTAATATATGCTGCATCTGTGCTAGGAGATGTGTCTATACCAAGAAGCTTTACTACTGCTGAAAGGCCTGAGAGCACAATTTTAAATTGAGACATTCCATGTTTGTTCTTCACAGGTGACCTAAAGAGGGATGTGGTTAGAATTGGCTGTGCCTTCTGTAACTATCCGTTCCACTTTAGTTCCCAGAGCCAGGAAAAGAGAGAAGAATTCTAACCTCTCTCTTTCACTGCTATCCCATAAACAATGTCTTAGGTGGTGTGCTCTCAACTACTGTAATACCAAGATGTATATGCAGGAAAACAACATGCTTTATCTCCCTACCACTCTTATTATCACCTTTATCATCCCACAATTCTCTCCTTCCCATCTACAAGTTATGCTTATATTGATGGGTCTGTGCTGAAGAGATGCAAACTATAGTTTCAAACCTTACTATTGGAAGTATTAAGATGACCTTTTATGAAGAAGGTTTGGAGGGACACAGGATATATTGGCACTGCAATCCAAAGGAGCTCCCGTAGTTTACGGAGACAGAACTAAGCTATTTTAAAACTGACAGCAATATAGCAGCAACAGGATAGACCCAAGGACAAGCTACATGCCCAATTTCATCCCTGAGTCCTGGACAGGTTCTATAGTTTGTGATAAAAGCTGTACTGACAGAAGTCATGCTATCATTGATACTCAAGCTACCTAGTTTAAAGGTAGCTCCAGCAAAAAAATGCAATCACAGCCCTGGGCTGCAGCACAGATAGACCCCTTGAGTTCTTGAGATGGAGCAATGCATGCAAGATTTTGCCTTTGCAATCTCAGGAAGACCCCGTTTCCTATGCAAGTCTCCAGAAGCTCATCATTGATTTACTCAAGCTCATCTTTCCAGAAACACAAGCTCTGCTCCCACAGGCATTGCGCTAGCTGTGTTATGATCGCCTCTGTAGAGCGTGAATGAGCTACAAGGCCTTTCACTTCTAGGCCACTGGCTTCAACCCTGAGCAGCTTAGTGTGAACTCATTTCAGCAGAGCACAAGATCGCAAGGTCTGCACAGCAAGGCGTCTCTTTCACACGCACAGAGTAAAGTGCTGCTTCCTACTGCCTACTTACGGCTTTCCAAGACAGGCTACGCTCTCCACCAAGTTCCCTTTCCGGGGGGCTACGTTTACTTCCTACTTACACCTATGGGAGAAGTTACAACTCTTAACTGTTTTGCACACAATGGGGAAGGGCAGAGGAAGTTGGAGGGGGAAGTCTAGCCAGAAAGCATTAAATCAAAGAGAAAAAAAAGCCATTGATTTTTAAGCCAATAACCAGATTTTTCAAGTCTAAACTGACAACTTTTGTACCATTGGTAGAGTTACAACAGGGCATAAAGTTTTAAGGAACAAAAACAGGCAAGTGCATAGGTTTGGACACAGGATGATCGCTTAACTTAGAACAAGCACACACACAAACACAGATATAGTTCTTCCATAAATAGCATTAACATGTATTTTTCTAGCCTGGCTTCCCACATGCTACCTGTTTGGTGAAGGAGTTAGACTTTTACTTATACCCCCTTGCTTCCGAAGGAACAGGAAGGACTTGCTAAATACTGCAGAATCTTACAATCAGCTTAGGAAGAGGGAACCATTCCCTAAATCCTAAGCACAGTGTATGGGCAACTAGACGAAAAAGTATGTTTTCACAGCTGAGATTATAGTTTACAGGTCAGTACCAATAAGCTTCACGAAGCGACATGTTACCGTGCACAGTGCTCCACAAGTCTCTCCTTTGCTCTAATCACAAATCACTTCTACTTTTTGTCAATGGGAAAAAGAAGCTTAAAAAAATAAGAAAGGATCTCACAGACTCAAACTAAATAACATCTATGCCCTTAAGTAATATTTTCAAATGGTAAGAAATATGTTAATGAGCCGCAGAAACCTAAGAAACCCTCACAAAATCCATGGTGTCCCCCTTTCTTCCATTCCACCTTCATTCATAGTAAATAAATAAATAGAAGAAAAGCTATGTAAGGATTGAAAAGCTTAGTCCCCAAGCAAGCAATTTTATTTTTAACATTTTATTAAAAAAATATTACCTGCATCATCACGTTTTAGTGCATTATAGTAGCACTGCATAAGTTTAACAGGTTGATGGAAATTCTGCTTTCTATTTTCAGTCTCTTACAACCTTCTTTAAGAAATAATCTTTGAGTTGAAATTTTTCATGCTGGTACTCAGTAAGCAAATGAAATTTTCTAAGCAGAAAGTGAGAATTCATTGAGGTTTTTTTAGTTATATGGCTGTGTGGTTTTTAGGTGCATAACACAAAGACTTACACAGGACATATGAAAAAGACACGATACTGTTATAGTTTCAGCAGTTTTGGTACCGTGGGATAAAAATGATATCCACATTGACTGGAAGAGAAAGAACTTCCTCCTTGTTCACCTTACATGTATCAGTAGTAGCCACACACATTACTCGGCTAATGTGTTTCCTGAAACGCCAAGAACAGTCAACTGCCAGAGGTTACGTGCTCAACCCAGACCATGAACAGCCCTCGTGCCTCCAGCACAGCCATTTCCTCTATATGTTCCCTCCTCAATTTAGAAGTTTTCAGGCATTTCCAGCAGACTCAAAATCTAATTTCTAATTAAGTTTTTCAGATATGCCTTAGCCAAAAAGAATGCTCCTTAGTAACCAGTTTATTTAGTCAGAGTAGTTCTCATGCTACAAGCTTTTTGTGACCAAAGTAGCGATATGCTAAAACCTTTTCTTAAAACACATACATCAATTGCAATCCTGTAACTGTAAAAAGTAACACTTAACCAATAGCCCCAAAGACGTAGTAGCTAGACAAATCTCACATCCTACAATAACGCTTACCTTCATCAGTAATATCCAGCTACGAGTAACCACTGCAATATCCTAAATCCATCAGACTACATGTATGAAAGGTAATTGCTAGCGGTGTTATGAAATATGCCCAACAGCCTCCCAGACTGCGCTTCCACCAAGGAGTACAGCTCCATGTAAAGACATGTTCCCAAAAAGGGCCAACCAGCCCTGGAGATGACAAACACAAGCAACAACACACCACGAAACAAAGCAAGTTCTGGAGGCGAAAGGCCCTTGCTTAAAATCTCCTGGCCTCCACTCTCTTCTGAATTACTCAGCAGGTAAAGCGCCTCCCTTCAGAGCTTCACCAGTCCAAATCAGAGAGAAGTATTATGACTATCTAGCGACTATTTTCTTCATGAGACAGGCCATACGAAGTTAGCCAGTAACTACTGCATTTTTCCAGTAATGTGTGCTTGAATTGGAACGTTTCCTGTGCAAAAGCATCAATCTTAATTTGAAAGTTTCAGGAGGTAAAGATTTCACTACCGCTATGCAGCCACAATGCTTAAACTACCCTCAAAATGTTAATTAACATTTTACATTTTATTTCCCGTCTCAGCTTTGCTGACTTCAGCTTTCACTCACTGGATCTTGCTTTTCCTTTGTCCACCAAACAAAAGAAACTCCAAATGTCTGCTATCTTCTTCCTATTTGGGTAATTACAGGCCATGATCAAGTGACCCTTTTAACCTTCTCTTTGGTAAGATATATCGATTGACTAAACAAACTCAGTCATTGTATGTGTTTTCCACACTTCTTTTTAGCAGTACTGTCCTTTTTTCAACATAATTTCATTCAAAAATTTCAACACTGGACACAGTAGCAGTTATCAGTGTGTAACATCATTTTTTCAAGTTCAATATTTCAGTTTATACATTTAAAGATTACCTTAGTTGATATTTGAAACACCATCACACAGGGCAGTTTTCTGCTACTTGTAAGAAAACTTAAAATCTTTCCAGTTAGGGATTCACAGAAGGAAGAGACAAAGAGATATAACAATGACCTCTAATGCCAATTGTGCATTTATCCCAATATAACATTCCTGGCCACTGATAAATCTGTTTCCACTTCTGAAAGATAAATACTAATAAATTCCATAGGCTGTAGAGTAGGTAAAATGAGAGAAACAGTAATTCATAACTAAAGAAGCCAACATCTTTTCTCCCAGCCATCTAGAATTATCTCTGTCTTACCTAGACTGATGCTCTGCAAGCATTTCTTCATTTTATTTCTGTGGGTAAGGTGATTCTTGCACTGACTGCACCCAGATAAGCATTTCTTTTGCAGCACCTCACCAGATTAAAATGACAAAATTTAGAAATAAGCAAAGACATTCTGTAAGTTTCTTTTTGTCTTCTCAGCAAGACATACACATTTTATCTACTCCAGGATTTTTTTTTTGTCCCCTAAATGAACTGAAATTCCTGAGAGAAAATTTCCAGTGCTAACATCAGTAGTTTGGATTAATCAGATTTCTATCTATTCACAACAGTTCCCTCAATCAGTACTTTAAGAATGCTGCGGTGGACAGACAACTTCATTCACTCCCCACTGAGCTATAGCATGAGGTTTTTAAATTGTTCAGTTTTTAAACTCATCCGACTTGCAGCATCCTTGCATCCTCCTAATGTTCTGGCCACTTTCCCTGGCGTTCGGCATGCCACGGGAGCCTCGCAGCCCTGTGAGGCTGACCTGGGAGGGTGAGCAGGGATGGAGAGTTTTTAGGCGCATCAGTGTGAATCACTGAGGGCAAACTTGTCACAGATGGGCTGGTGGCAGAATAGGATTATTCCTCAAAGCCTGCTGAAAACCTTTCAAATTTCTGTTAGCCATTAAAACAGTTAACAGTTGTTCTTCAAGAGGGAAAGTATATCCAGGTTTTCAAAATATTGGAAGTGGCACTGTTCATCATCTCTCCGTTTCATGTCAGCACAGGAGTATTAGATTTTGGTATGCCCAGTACATAAACTGAATGAGCCTGCGCTATAAGATATTCCTCTGGCCATGGTTTTGATAATTCACATAGATATTGAAACCATGTAAAGTAAGGAAGGTGGGATTTTCAAAATCACCCACTGTTGGCGTAACCCTGTTCCTAGTAAGATGAAGCCCCGGAAGTGATGTTTGAAAATGCCACTTTAGTCTAAAAATCTGTCATCACTGGGATGATCTCAGTTAGGTAAACCAGAAATACTTTGGAGTCAAGAGGAAATAAAACCAGTATACCTGTAAAAACTGCGTGGAACTTACCTGATGATGGATCTACACGCTCACAGGAAAGGGAAAGAAGTGCACTGACTGCTAGTAATACCTACTACTGTGTGATGCTTAAAACCAGCAATTGTATTAGGTTTGTGGGTGGAGGTTTAGATACAGAAAAAGAGGAAAAGAAGGAACCATCACAAAGAGCTATTATACCTGACGGGCTCTACACAAGACAGATGAAATGTGAGCTTCAGTATTCAAAATAGAAAGGATACAATCATACGTCTGGTTAACTTACAGGAAATAGTTTCAGAGACAATTTTATACTAACTACAGTGATTTGAGCAATTTTTAAAAATAATACCAGCCAATTTCTCTCCATTATACTCTGCTGGCAGAAAATAAAACATTTTTCTTTGAAATGATTGCCTCTGGTTTTGTTAAATCATGCAGCCTGTCAACATGTGGTCACCAGTTTTACACGATCTTTCTGCCTCTCTGGAAAAGAATGAATTTGCAGCCTGATCCCTGATATAAATATGTAATCTGGCATCAGTTAATGCTGTTTCTATTACTTCAAAAAAGACAGGTAAGTAACTGAAATATTGTAATATGAAAAAATATCTAAGTAAGAATGCTACATTCTGAATTCAAATACAAAAGGGTTTTTGTTATTATTAAACGGCAGTCCTGGTAACTCCTGCTACTGAAGAATGAAGAGCAGAAAAAAAAATACAAATAGGGTCTAATTCTGTCACCAGATGTGCCTGCCCAACTCTACTGATTTCAAAGGACAACATGGATCCTTACTGTTAAGTGATTTTAGAAGAGTAAATATTTGAAAAACAAAATGAGAAAAAAAATGTGGAATCCTTTTTTGGGCTATGCAGTTGTTTCAGCAGGCTCACAACAGCTGAACAAATTAAACCATCTCCAACCTTTTGCTGTCAAGTGGGAATCACGTACTAACAATCCTGTATCTATCTGACTGGAGTGTGCGCTCATCCCAACAATGTGACTAAACGTCTAGAAAAAGTGAAGGGAGAACGAAACCCCAGAAAGATAAAATACTTAATAAATTTATGTTTAATTAACCTTTATGAGACACTATTTTTGCTAAGAGAATTTGTCTATGTAGTACTCTTTTTACACAAGGGGTTTCAAGCTGCTTTCTTTTCTAAACTCCTTTGTATACGGGGCATTTCATACCTCCGTATGCTGTTCATATCTGCTTAGGAATGGAGAGAGGCACACGGTCAGTCTTTATAATTACACCCTGACTATGCTGACAATAGCAGTTGCTGTGTTCACCATAATGCAGAAGGAGTCGAAGCGTCTGTGTGATGCTTAATGCCTTCCAGGCGCTTGGGGACTCCACTGAGCAAGAGGGTTTACTGCATCTTTTAAAAGGTGCAAATAGTAACTCCCACACCGCTAGCCTGCTGACAGACACTGACATGACAAAATGGGATCTTGACTATACTACTCACACAACCTGTGGCAGGGGCTACTGAAGATACACGCACATGTACTCCGGTTTATGACCGTTTCCTGCAGAGAGATCAGAACAGGGTTCTCATAATTGCCTCTAGCACCCCTAAAAAGCGACAGCCACAAACACACCACCGACAGCGCTACAACTCCGGACAAGTAGTAGAAAAAGTTTCTTCTAACTAGTTTTCAATTGAAATGCCACAGATACTAAGGATCTTTAGAGTCTTTTGTTAATGGCCAGTATAAAAAAAGGCATTAGGCTAACATGCAACAAGAATAAAAATTGCAAGGAGATTTGGACAGTAAAGCTAGTAACTGGATGATAATAACAGAACGTGCTGTATCAGGGTAAAAGTTTCATTTTCAGGTTTCCTCAGGATTTGTTAGAACCTACAGCCTCTGAAAACTAAGAATTCTTGTGCCAATTTGAAAAGTCTTATTTAAAATATGAGTTCAGTTTACATTAAAATCTCAAATAAAATAGCATGGATGCTTTGTGTGGCCATCTGCTACTCTCATCAAGTGTCTCTAGCGACGAAAATGAGGATTCTAGTAGTTTTACTGTGGAGATAATTGAAGCCTTTCTAAGAATAATTTCTATTCAGTTCTTTAGAGCCAAATTTTGCCCTTGGATCTGCACTCTATCTTGTAATCTTGGAACATGGTTCTTGTTTGAGCAGTTAATATAAGCCTCTGAGTATAAAACATGAGCTACTAGTATTCTTTCATCCTTTTGCAAAGAGCATATAACGTGCATTATATATTTTGGCAGAGGCTTTTAGGGCATGCTGAGCATGCTGATATATAATCTAAATTATATAAATAGTGTGTAAATCAGGGGCTGACTGTCAATGATCTGAGTTTCTAATTTCAGTCCTATCACTATTTTTTAGTATAATCCAGGGCAAAACCCTTACTTTACCCATATCCTCGCAAAAACTGTCTGAGATTTAGGTTATGTCATACTTCTTCAAATCCTCACAGATCCCAAACCTGCAAACTTTATTCATAAAAGTAATTCATTCATTTTAATGGGATTATGTAGAGATTTCTTGGATAAATCAGTATTTATGTTTCAGGCCCATACAGACAAGTCCAAGCTAGGTGACAACGAACTGTGGCATCTCTAACCTACAGTCTTGCAAACGTATTTTTTAAGAAAGTGTATAGCTGATATTGAATTGAAGATGCAAACCCTAAGCCACATACTTTTAAAACCTAAGTACTTGAATCAACCTCATTGCTATGGGATGCTGCCTCCCACTGCTTTTTCCTGCAGCTGTTGGAGCAATGCTCATATGAGCTGGGAATGGTCCAAGAAGCTGCTTTCCTTTTTCTGCTACAACTGCTCAGCAGCTTTCTGACTAGCCCCATATCACAGCATATCATACTACATCATGCCACAGAAGATAGCTGCTGTTCAGCTTGTCTCTCAGTAAGCCTACAGAAATCTGAGCTCACTTGGTCTTAGGGAGCATTTCCTCAAGGATGTTTCTCTTCCCCCAACACAGATAAAACAGCCAAAGAAAAAAGAAAAAATAGGAAAAGTTGACAGAAGAAAGGACATTCTGCTTTCCTAGTGGAGGCTGAAACGCACAGGAGGGGTTAGCTCCGGTACCCACATTACCATAAGCCAATCGGGAATTGCAGGTGCATAGTGAGCTCCCATCAGTCTCAGACTCCAGGGCACACGCAGGCACATGGATTAGGAAAAAGGTGTAGAAGCCAGCTGTACTAACTATATTAGCTCATGAATTCTCCATGCAACACTAGGATGGGAGTGGGGGGGCACCAAAAAGAACAAAAGCAAAAAGAACTGGGTAAAGCAAACAGAACAGATGTAAGAATCTTTTTCAAAGCCCTGACTGCATCCCCTTTACTTCTGAAATATGTTTAGCCCTCTGCTTGAAACAGCTGGACACCAGTGAATATAGGTATCATTTCATATACTACTGAAAATGTTATATTTGGGAGCTGTGTAAAGGAATAAATAATAAAATCCTAGCTACACAAACACATTAAACTGGCATAAGCTAGCATTTCTACTGAAAAAAATCACTTTCCTCTCAACACTAGCCATGTATTCCCACTCCTGCACCATACCCTGCCTAGGGAATCTATAAGGTTAAAACTAAGCAATTTTTACTGGGTTAGTTTACAGATTCCTTAATCCAATTTACCACCTGCAAGTACAAACACTTATGCCCCTATAAGCAAGGGTGGCACAGAATGAGCGAGATCACTTTCTTTAAGCAGTACCAGCTTAACGTATTCATGAAGGAAAAGCAGTAATAGGGGCAAGACTACCTACTCAAAACAGTAAGGGTTGCCAGAATGTAACTGCCCGCTTGGAATCAAGTCAAAGTTACCATTCCTTTAGAAATGTTTACTACGAAAAGTGTTAAACATTCATAACCACAGTCAGTTGATATCCTAAATTCTGCCTCAGCTCCATCAGCAACTTAAGGCCATGGTGGGCCAGTGGTTTGTTTCGGACTTCGGTGGAAGTCAACCATATATTCAAACCACAGTCATAGAAAAAAATAGATTTCAACGTAATTGAGAGCATATGTTTCTAAATCTTTATTCAGTAGCTGATAGGAATAAATAATACTCAGAATGGCAGTGATAACCATGGCAAATAAGATGCTAGCCAACTTCCTGAATTACATTCTAATGCGATCATAAGACTGATCTATGCCAAGGGCTTCAGTTCACTTAATTTCTTACCCCCCTCCCCAGTGATTTACAACAAACACGCCAAAGTTCACTTATTAATTACTTCTGCTTTCCAGGTTCAGAAAGCGTTTGTTGTTCTGACAACTTTTTTCTTACCATTCCAGCCTAACACTTTCCTCATTTGAATTTTGGTTAGAATATGCAGCAAATTCTTTTAATTAAACTAAAGTTTAACCGATGCCAAATCCTAGTTAAAAACAGCTAGATGTTACCTGAAATGTTTACACATGAGGCTGTTTGGATATGTAGCCAATGGGATCTGCCTGGCCTTATGAACTGTTTAGATATCTTTAAGCTGTATCACAGTTCTTGATGGTAAATCCAACTTTTTGCCGCATTCCGTGAATTTGTGACCTCTTTGGAGAACCATGGACCCATACATTAATGAAAACACTATTCTAATCCATGTATTCAAGTACATTACGCATTTTGTGCAAGTAACATAGCAAAGTTTGTTTTAATATTTAATGACATTTTATAATCAGAGCCAAATTTTAGGTCAAGTTATGATCTCTTACACCTCCTTGCTCTATTTAGTAACATCACGAACTTCAAACAAGCTATTCTTTAGTTCTGTCAATGATACATTAGAATTCAGCCTTTTGCAATGTAAGTACAAGTTTAGGGCCACAACCATAAATGATGAACACTAACTCCCCAAGCGCAGAGCTTGTCTAGCTTTCATTGGTCAGCACTGTAGGGTCTGCTGTATGTTCACATCCTATGACTATAGCCATTAGATGCCAAAAATGAAGCCGGGGATTATCATGACATCTGGTCCCCTGCAATATCCAGTTTCTTCTAGATATGCATACCAAGTGAAGCATATCCAGAAATACAAACAAATTTTTTCTCAATTCCACAATCAAGAGGTGCAATTAATAATGTTAATTTGCAACAATGAACATACAAATGAAAGTCTCAAATGTAGAGATTTTTCCAGATCCCTCTCCTTCCCCTTTTCCTCTTTTTTTTTTCCTTTCTTTCTCTACTTAACCTTTCACTGAAATCAGCAATTCTCTTCTCCTTTCCTGAATTACATCTGATTGAAAGTAGCTTAGCAGAGACCAAAGTCAGTCTCATCAGGTCTTCCCATCACCTCATCCTTTTTTCGCCTTTTGGTGACAAACAATAGCAAAGGTCTCATTTTAGTTACCCCAGCCTAGGTATTGAAGGTGCAAGAAAAAGACATAACACTGGGGATTGCTGCTTGACATAAAGGTGTAATTCACCTCTACTATTTAACTGTCTAATTACAGACATAGGCTCCCTCCCTCTATCAGAGCTATATATCAGACTTGGCAAAATCCTCTTCTATATGTTTAGCAGCCTTTTTACATAATAGGAGAATCCCTTTTTATGGATCGTCGAGTATTCCGACCCTCAGGAGACACAAGTTCACTCAGCGGACAAGTAATAGTCTTCACCGTCCTCCTTTCGGTGCCTTTTACTCCCTTTTCCTCAAAACAAATGCATTCTGTGCAAGATGTATTCCTCCTTACAAGCACTCATTGTCAGGGTAGCTGGAGGTCAGAGTACCTTTCCAACTGCACTGGCTAACCCTCTTGGCTGTTTTCAGCTCTCTGGAATGAATCTCATCCTCTCTGTACTCCTCCTCCTATTCTGTGAGCTCTGCTGTGACTCTCAGTCTTTAGTTTGGTGGTGAGGTTCCTACAGACACCGCATTCAAACTCGGACAAAGTCCACATTTCATACAGAGCGCTATATACACTGACTATACACAGATTGGGCTCTGCCCTCTCCTATAAAGCTTGAGTTACGCATTTGGGCGTAATTGCACACATGCTATGCTTTTCCGCTCTCAAATTCCCACTGGGCTTTCAATAGGGTATATCTGGCCTTTTTTCCTCTGAGGACTTCAGAAGGTGTAAGGAAAGAGCAATCTGATGGGCAGGGCTTGAACATCTCTGGCAGCGAAGGGTGAGCATTAGGGAAAGTTGGGGAGGTGGAAGGAGAGGAGTTAAGTTAGGAGACCTCAGAAGAGATGCACTTCTGCCTGGTCAAGGGCATGTGTCCCCTTTTTAACCTCTATTCCTTTGCTCCATGTTATTACTCTGAACTTGGTTTCTCCAGTTCTGCCCAATTCGAGTAGCTTTGAGCACCCCAGCCCTTTATGCTGAGGGCCAGAAGGGAGGTAAGCTCAGAAGGAACAAGGAGAAAAGAGGACATGGGAAGGAAGTCAGCTGAGAGCCTATGGGTATAGATCAGAGAATAAACCAACATAGGGGATGTCATAGTAGGCAGACTGCCTCATATCATCTGATCAAGAAAGGAAGAAGATGAAGCTTGCTTTATACAGTTGGAGGAAGCCTCACAATTGCAGGCCCTGGTATTCATGGGTAAGGTTATAAAGCAAATCCTTCCAGAAACTATTTCCGAGCACATGAAGAACAAGAGGTGACTGGGAACAACAAGCACTAGCAAGGGCAAGTAATGCCTGACCAACTCAACTGCCTTCTACGATGAGATGATTGCTTAAGGTGGGTAAAAACAGAGCAGTTGCTTACCTTGACTTTAGCAAGGTCTTCAACATGGTCTCCTAAAGGGTGCTTACAGCTAAACTGGTGAGATATGGACTGGATAATTCCACAAGAAGGTGGGTGGAAAACTGGCTGGACCACCAGGCTCAAAAGGCTATTATCAACAGTACAAAGTCCAATTGGCAGCTAATTTACTACTAGTGTCCCACAGAGGTCTATATTAGAGCCAATACCACTGAAATATTGGACTTCTTATGAAGATCGACAAAGGCAAATGCAAAGTCCTTTACCTGGGATAGAATAACCCCATAGAGCAGTACAAGGCTGGGCACCAACTGGTTAGAAAGCAGCTTTGCAGAAAAGGACCAGAGGTCCTGGTGGACACAAAGCTGATCATAAGTTAGTATGTTACCCTTGTCAAGGGTCAGTTACCCTTGTGAAAAAGGCAGCCAAGCACATACTGGGCTGTACTAGCAAGACAGGAAGTGATTACTCCCCTCTTTCCAACGCTAGTGAGTTTGCATCTGGAATACTAAGTCCAGTTTTGAGCCTTCCAGTACAAAACAGACATGGGCATGATGGAACAAGTCCAGTGGAAAGCTACCAAAATAAACAGAGAGGGGCAGCAAGGCTGAGAGAACTGGGCTTTGTTCTTAGGAAAAGAAGGTGAAGGGGAGATCTCACTGCCATCAACAGCTAACTAACAGGATGACATAAAGAAGACAGAGCAAAGGTGTACAGAGACAGGACAAGAGGCAACGGACAGCTGGAATGCAGGAAATTCTAGTTAAATGTTAGAAAACCCTTTTTCCCCATGAGGTGGTCAAACAGTAGAACAAGTTGTTCAGAAAAGCTGTGGAGTTTGCATCCTTGGACATCCTCAAAACCCAACTGGAGAAACCCTGGATAACCTGCTCTAACTGTCCCTGCTTTGAGCAGGAGACTGGACCATATGACCTCCAGAGGTCTCTTCTAACCTGAATTATTCTGTGATTCTATGTTGCGGAGGACTCCAAGACGCAAGGGATAGATATAGGGCATATACTCCACAGGCACCTCTAACTCCTCTTTGGGGGGTGGGAGACAGGACTAAAAGTCCCCTTTCCAACACAGGAATCCTGCGTTTCCTTCCTTCCCTCCCTTCTACACGTTTGTCTTCTTTCTTTTACTCCTAATTAAAAAAAAAAATTCTTTTTTTTTTTAAAGTGTAATCAAGCTGCCGACATTGTCATGCATATGGATCGATTCTCCCACAGTCCCAAGATACTGGACTGATCTCTACAGCTGCACTGCTACAGAACCATACGGATACTTCTGTCCCTTTACTGCTATCCCACACAGCCACAAAATCTAACTATGGCTCCCTATAATTTGTTTCTCAGAGAACAGTAGCATGCAGAACAAAAAGCCAGATACCCATCCACGCTACATCTTGCTACCGCTTCTAAAGGCTCTGTCACTCACTAAGCATCCTCTCACCCAGCGAAGGGCTATCTGATATCAGTCCATAGTGAAGGAAGAGGTGAAAGCCTTGTGACCTCGTTTAGATTAATCCTTCTGTCCTCATAACCCTGGATTAGGGGCATACCCTTCCCTCATTATTAGCACTTTAAATTAAGAACGCACAAGGCAAGGGATAAGACATGCCAGAATATGTTATGACTTCACTCTTGTAAAAAGTGAATACAGTAACTATAAAATCAAGCAGTAGTTAGTGATTCTCTGAATAGTATGTTTTCCATTCTTTCACAATACATGATTAGTAGTGATAATTTCAGAGCTCCAATTCGCCACTAATTCAAAAGCTACATTTTACAACAGTAAAAAGCAGAGGCCATATGAGTAAGCTTTGCAGATGGTCCAAAAAAGTTATTTAATTCTTCATCAGCTAGTAATAAACAGCTGCATTCTTGTGTCTTTTCTGCTTTTGTTTTATGTGCCACAATGTATAAGCTTATTTCTTGAAAAACAGAACATACAGAATATTCAAAATACATTGTACTGAAAATGTTACTTAATTAGAGATAATGCAAAATGGCAAAAGAAGTCTTATAAAACATGTGGAAGACTACAGACTCTAAGATGGAATTGAGAGAATCTGCAGTCTTTTTTACAGCTTAATTTTTCCTTACTTGAATGAAAAAATAAGAATAGCCTCTTAAAAAAATAAAAAAAAAGGAAAAGGAAATTTCCATATTCAACTCAACCTGAATTCTAACATTCTTTGATCACACTTGACAAATGTTCTTTGAATTATTTTATAGAGCTCCCCCAACTTAGTACTTTGCAAAAACCAAACCATTCTCTGCTCCCCGCCCCAAAACCCTAATATGAAAACTTCAAGTTTGTATATGTTTTAATGGTTAGCACAGTTACACCACTGGGTCCATATCAGGGTCTCTTTTTCCCCCCTGTGTGATTGTAACTTACTACATACTAATTACATTAGTTCCCCAAATGGAATAAACTATTAGACATTTATTCTGGTACTATACAGTTTTGCTGCTGCAGAAATTAATATTAGACAGAGGTATGATGTTTTTCCACACTTTTAGCAAATACACTTATTCCAGCAGGGGATACACCAGCGAATGTCTGGTTGCTTAAACTGTCTCTAGCCAAACCTCTAATACCACCCCGTTCCTATTATTTCATTTCAAAGTAATACCCTTTTTCTTTTTCAAATACAAAAGAATGATTTAGTAAAATGGCCACAGAGTCTATATAGAGGAATATCAAATACTAATTTAGGAAATTATAAGCTATACATAGGCAGAATTTTATTACCTGAAAAATGGAAGATTTAAAGCAAATTTTAACAGTTTCCGGAATCACCCATTTCTACAGATCTTCAAAGCATGTTTTTGAAGTTATTGCTTGATGAAATATGAAAAGCTAAGAGAAAATGTGTGCAATAAACTTAGCAGCGTGACTTTTTAAAACCCATTAAGGAAGTTAAAATCTCACTCTTAGTGCTGTAGCTTCTATTCCTAAAATGCTCCAGTGTTTCTATTCACCTGCAAATCCGCATTTTTGGCTAGTTAACCAGCAGTTGAATTCACAGCTGGCAGTTAGGCAAACAATTACCTAATCTGCATGAGAACTGCTGAAGTTTAAACATTTGGACCTAGAGAGTACATTTCACTATTGCTATAACGAATTACATGGTCAGACGCTCTACTATTCACAGCATTTCTAGCACAATCAGGCTTGGGGTTTTTTTCCACCACCCCCCCCCCTTTACTGAAAAAGCAGGTCTTTGATTCTGAACTATTTTAGTGAAATGGATTCTTACTAAACAGAAAATCTGATTCTATTGAATTATCCTATGTCTCATTTTCATTGTCATAGAAACATGAAAAATATCAGAGCTTATTTAACATTTGATTCTTTGTTATTGTTTTTTAAAGCAGAAGCCCTCTGACAAGAGCACAAAAAAATTCATCTGCAGAACTGGATCCTGGACCTTTCACACACTTTTTAGTTGGGTAGGGGAAAACCTGACTGATTATTCTCATCTTGATATGCATAGATGCAAAGATGCTCCTTCTCCCTGGAGCATGCATTGGCATCTGAAGCAGAACATGTGGAGGCAACAGCTTTTCAGGCATCAGAAATGACAGAAGCAGGAGCACAGGTAGACTCTTTGGATACAGTTCTTTGACCCATATTCAATTAATCCACACAGTTCCTGTGCTTTACCCAACATTAGAAACTGCACAGAAATTGTAACAGAGTTCATAAAATAGTCTTACGCAGTTTCTTTCCATTAGAAAAAAAGCAATAAAAAGGGATGATTTTCACATTTAAAGGAAAGCCCAACAAGATACTGCATTCCAAATAATACACCAGGGCTTTGTCTCCACTGCAAGCAGACCTGTGAATGCAGACAGACCAAAGCCACGATGGTAATGCCATCGTATCACAGGTCCCAGTGAACGCTGAACAGCGCGGCCAGCATGCTTTTGCTTATTTACGCACCTAGTATACACTGACATCTACGTTGCTATAGCTTGACTGCTTTGGGTTGAAGTTTTTGGGTCCATGCCTGCTAAGGGCTACAGTCACACCTCTAATAGCAGAGTAGAAATTGCCTATGGCAAGTGGCTAGGAAACATATTTTCCCTAGGCAACAGATTGCTACTAAAATAAGTATATTTGCACACACATCCACAGTATACACACACATACATACTTTCCTACACATAAACGTATATAGACTTTCCTACACATACTTAATCTTCAAAAAAAAATCACTGGATTATTTAATTTTGAAGAGGAGTCCTATAGATCTTTTTGGATGCTTGCTTTTCGCATTAGTTTAAAAAATGACTACGTACTCAGTATAAATGTATGCATCACAAAGCAATTTTGATTGGGAAAAGGAAAGCTCGGCGCAGTGACACAACTTGCCCAGGGCCACTTATATCCCTCTCAGGTACTCAAGATTATAGAATATTTACATGTTAAAATATGTTTATTTCAATCAGTGCTTGATAGATAGACGCCAAGAATTCAAAGACTAGAGCAGTCAACAGAAATCTTTCCACTTATTTCTGTAGCCTCTGAAAAAAGCCCACAATGGGATTTTTAGGACATCTAATCTATCAGTTGCATATAAAAAACATGAAGGAAACAATATAAACACATAGGTGCCACAAAACCACGCATCTTTTTAGAAGAAAGTCTTTACAAGTTACTTCATGGAAATCAGGCAACATACTGCTCATTCCTAAACTGATTTCTCTCTCAGTGTTAATCTTAGCTAGATAAAGGACAGGATAAAATATCTCCCCTCCCCCCGACATCTCCCAGAGTTTTAGAAAACATTAGGATCTCTGCAAATTCAGCTCAACATACTGATGGCCTAATCTTTTGAATGCTACAGCTTGTGGAACTGCAAACTTCAGGACATAACTCATCTTATTTTTTCTTTTTAAACTTAGAAAAATTTCTACTGAAGGGTTCTAAGAGTTCCAAAAAGTAAAAGCTCTGAGTCATATAACACTGCATAGATTATTTTTGTATTAACACTGCTTAAATAAAAAAAGAATTGGGTCCTTCCTAAAATGCTGATGTATACAAGCATTAGTTCTTTTACAGTCATTATAATAAATGTTATCAAAAATAATGTCTGGTTGTAAGTAGCAGTTAGGAC
This sequence comes from Struthio camelus, assembly GCF_040807025.1. NCBI lineage: Eukaryota > Metazoa > Chordata > Aves > Struthioniformes > Struthionidae > Struthio > Struthio camelus. The sequence goes on along the minus strand of NC_090946.1, from coordinate 54,320,317 downwards.
ACAATAGAAAGGAAATTAAATTTGCAAATTTCTAACCTCCGTTCTGGCTCCTTTCAGTGAATGTATCTGATGTGGGCTTGATTCCATGGGATGTTTAAATACATTGATAGTTAGAAGCTCATGAGCAGTGTCACTGAGGTCAGTGAGACTCTTCATGTTTTAAGTTACGTACATCTCTAAGTGCTTTTCTGGACTATAGCCTATATTAACTATTTTATATAAAAGTATAATGTATCATTTCATAAAATAGAAAATACCAACTTAAAGAATATTGTCCATCATGTCAAAGTTCTCTGGGTTTGATATATATCTCTTAATTAACAACTGTGCTCAGAAACGTACTGGGATACCGTGCAGGAATAATAATATTTTAGGTATGGAATATGTCAGCAGAATACACAATAAATACACAATAGAATATACAGGAAATGATGGAGAAACTGGAGGACAAGTTCAGGGCTTCAGTGCCTTACGATGAATATTACATCAGGCATAATTCAAGGTGTGAACATGTTTGCAGATCCCCCTCAAGAGACTAAATGTCTTATTTTGGAGAGGAGCTTTGAAAGAAATTAAGAAAAGGAGATATATATCAGGGGAAAACTCCCATGCATGGAAGAGAAACCCACAAACTTAGAATGCTATGAACAACTTCCAAATTAATCTCTCAAACTGAACGCAATAAGATTTGGCAATACACATAAAATTGGTCTAAATAATGAATATCTCAAGAGATAAATCTTAAAATAACCTTCAGTCTATGTCCAACCTCTAGCAAACCTAAAAAAATAATTTCCTCTCCCATCTCTGGTCTAAAGAATATCTTGGGAGATATTCCATCTTCAAAACTGCTGATCTTGCTATCTTCATTCCAAACTTTTAGATATTAAGCACTTAGTTCTTTAAACATTCTATGGGATTAAATAACACTATTTTGTTTCATGGAAATTGCGTTTCATGGACACTGGCGTTTAGATATTTATATCTAATTCATAATAAAATATTCTTTTAAATGCTGACACCTTTCAAAATAACTAATTTTTCATAATATTTTTTCTTCCTCTGAGTACTGCGAATGCTTATCTTCTTTTATTTGCTTTTGCTCCTTCACAGTTTATCTTGCATTGATTACTATTTATATTTAGAACAACGTAAAATTGAAAATTTAACTTTAATGACCTCTAAGATAAGTCAAATAATTGGGGTACTGTGGGATCTTTCTGTTAGCATCTTTCTGTGGGAAGTTCCACGTGTGTCTTTTCTGTAACTGAAGCAAAAGTTTCCTGCAATTAAATTTTACTTGGGAAGGAAAATAACTCTTTTGCACTCTCACACTCCTGAAAAGGAAAATATTTTTCCTTACACTTCACAATACAGTAAGCTGAGAGAAGCAAAAAATCACTCCTTATTTTATGACTTTTTTAAAAGTACCTTTAAAGAATAGAAGAAAAAATATGTATTTAAGAATAGCAAGTTTTCACCTCCTAGTCTTATATCATCTACGACTGCTGATGGCCCCTTATATCTTCAAAATTCTGTTATTGTTCTAAGACTTATGTGAAAAATGGTGAATGAGAACACTGTCCATAAAAGTGCAGCATTTTTTAAGGACAGCAGGAAGCAAAGGGGAGCAGCCAGCCTAGCTAGTCTGTAAAGGTGACTGAACAAATGATATGCTGGAAACAAAATTTCCAGAACAGAGTTATCAGCAGGGGAAGACCTAAATGTTGCCAACTAGTTGAAAACAAAAATAAGACAGGAAAGATGAGACAAAAAAGCTAAGTTCTAAGATAAGCATCTGAAAAAGCCAAATAGCGAAAAGGCCTGTGCTGAGGAGAAAAGGACAAATGACGTGAGCAGCAGATGAAGTGAAAAGCAAATAAGAAAAAGTAAAACCTCATGTTTTCAAGAAGGACAAAGCAATTATTGCACTCAACATACTAAAATCATGTTTGGTAGAGCTACTTTTACAGTGTTACCCCTCCACATAAGCAATTGCAGTAGCTGTCAAAGAACGGTGCTTGAAACAGATTTCAGGATCCGTGTCACCTTTACATCTGCCTGGGGTAGGGAAGGCTCCTGGCAGCGGGAACCTCCCGGCAGGAAGCAAAGCAGTGCAGCTGACTCTGCAGTGTCCTGGAAGGGAGAAGGCCTGGGCAGGCCCAGGGATCAGGGGGAAAGACGGAAGAGAAAAGCTGCTTTAGTGTTCTTCCTGAAGGAGACGGAAGGAGGGGGGGGAAAAAATGGAGAAGGATAAAACGGCTGGAGCAGGATCTGATACACGTGTGAGCAGTGTGGGAGAGAGATTTGTGACTGCCACCACGCCAGGTCTAAGGTGACTGTGGGACTGCTTTTGGCCTATAAACACCCATTTGAAGTGTCCCGCACACCACCTTACACGCAAATGCACTGAGCATTGTTCAGGTTCACCTGTGAATTTCATGCATAAATTATTATTTATCCAATACCTCAGTGAAACATTTTAAAATAAGTCCATCTGACTTATTCCTATAGAATCATCGTTCCCAAAGATAAGAAAGAGTGGAAAAGTTCGCTGAATCCCTTGTATTTAATCTGATTTTGGAAAAGTGACATTTGGAAAAAACACACCTCAAAATTTGCGCAATAAGTCTACAATTAGGGTGTTACAATGCAGTAAATGATGAAACACTGTGAAACGCTTTCTTTTAATTATCCATGTAGTACAATCAAATACAATGCTGTGTATGCCATTTCAAATATGAAAGGAGGATTGAAAAAACATCTGACTTCTAGAAATTCATGAGACAAAAAAGAACAAACTGATCAGAGGATAAATATACACAAACTCAATGGCCTCTAAGCATTACTGTTGGTAAAACCATATACTGTAATTATTTCTCTAAAGTCAATGTGACACCACAGAGTGATAAATATTCATTCTTTGGAATAAATATGAATCTAGAACTATCCATCTTTTTTCAAACAGCTGACATGCTGCATAAACAGAAAGTATATATGGTTTTCTGAAAGTAAACAATACAATAAGTAAAGTGATTTATTATGCAATTTATCTCTTTCCATCTCTGTGCTGTTCATAATTCAGATCCACACAGGGCAGTTCATATACCATTAATATTTCCCAGATGTGTTTGACTTTAAGGCTATGATCATTTTAAATGTTTTAAAATGTATGCCATTTATCATTAGTGTTATGGTGGTGTCATTCGCATTATTATAGTTAAGGTTGTGTCAGCAGTTCTATAAGCTCTTATTTTCAGGAGTTCAGAACTTGGCAGTAAGAAGTGGCTACAGGCTGAAGCCTGGCAGAAAACATCCTGGCTTGGGAGCAATTAAATTTTTTTCTGAAAAGGCTAACAAAGGATTTAGACTTGCAACCCTGTAAAAGAAAAAGAAACGTGTCCGTGGTTTGAAGATACAAATTCTGCTGGCAGATCTTAGAATTTGCTTTTGCAAAGAAATGAATGAAGGCAGAGGAATGTTCTGGGGGAGGAGGAGAACACAAGCTGGTGAGGGCACAGACAAACTCCTATTATTTTGAGAAACTCAGCTGTGTGTATCTCTCTTTTCAAACAATCAATCCAATGTAGCAGCGCAACTCAGGAACATCTGTAGCACCTGGACTTTCAACTAGTAGACCTGTTGCACGTGACTTCAAATAGCAGAATGCAGCACTTGAAAAGCACATTACCTGAACGCGTTTTTCTCACTTTGTATTATCAGAATAAGCTTCAACTTAAATGGTCATGTTTTATCGCCATCCCACTCCCAGTGGTTAAATCTTAACCAGACTGGGACTGGAGTCATACAGAGCTATTGTGCCACCCAACTAATGTTCACACAAGAAATCCTGACAACTAATTCATAGATCTTAACACTGCCCTGAAGCTTCTGAGTCGACACACGCAGCAAGGAACATATGTCAGACTAGCAGAAACGGGGCAGATAGTGAAGAAACAGAACATGGGAAACCCTTCCTGTTGGGCTGGTCTATCATCTTTCAGGTTGAAGGTGAAATTGGCCCTCTCTTCCGGACACAGCATAAAATTTGATTCCAATGTCTAACAAAGATATCTAATTTAGTTAAGAGACCAGGAATATCAGTAAATATTCTACACGTCTCATAGACCCATCATGAAAAATTTTTCCAGTTAAGGACTAAAACTGTGTTAAAATTTGCTGGGCCAATAGCGAGGAAGGTTGGACTGTTTAAAGTTGCCTTTTATTTCTTTCCTGGCCACCTCTAACTCCCACATTTTGGAAAGCTGACTCTGGGGTCCTGCGAGCAATCCCTACTGCCAGCTCTTACAAATTTCAGATTCATCCACTACTCATTTTTTTCTTCTACCAGCTGCAGCAAGAAAGGAGTGCTTTGCAAGTCCTGTTCCAAGAGCCCTCGTTCCCTGAGAAGGACCCACACTTACCTTCTTTACAAACGCAGCTCTTGTAAAACCACAGTTCAGAGCCCAGCCCCCAGAGGAATCATTTGTTTCTTCCTGCTAGAATCGACCACCTCATCTTCCTTTAAGCCTCACAAAGGCATTCAGCAGCTCTCTCCACTCCCAAACCTACAAATCTTTATTCTTCCCTACCATGATGCTATTTTCCTTTTCCTTTCTATTCACTCTGACACGACCCCTTCCGTGTACATCAATAGGAGTCATGCCCCAGTGTCTTCCTTACAATCAATTCCAGTCAGGCGATGCCACCTGAAAAGTAAGTTGCTGATGCCCTACCACTTCCCGCAGAGCCCCTGCTATCGCTGCCCCTCTCCTAAAAAGCTGCTGTTGCTGTGCTCTCCTTCCCTCACCTCTGCTGCAAGGTGAGGCTACGAAATTGGCTTCCACTTTCTCTTATTAAGACTGCATGACTTCACACTACTAATATCTCACTATTTATTCCTCTCCTGTTACCAGGGCAGCATCCTGAAAGACATTTTGCTTTTCACTCACTCTCTCCAGAATAGAAAAGCCGGGGGGGGGGGGGGGGAGGGTGGAGGGGGATGTTCTTTCTCAAAACTAAATTTCAATTCCTGACCAAATATAACAGTTCTTAATACAGCCATCTTTTAGGACCATAGGCTGAACATTTCCAATCAGGGCACCTTTCTTACTAGCAGTCTCTCCTCAACTAGTCTTTCCTCCCATGTTATCAGTGCAAACAGATGACAGGAGATGAGTTAAATATCAAGTTACTGAAGACTTGTTTTGCACCCTCCACTGCTGCAAGATAGAAAACTTTAATGGAAAAGACAATCTGGACATTTCAAATGGTACTTGGAAACAAAAGCTTTATCACTCATAATGCCACTCCTGTATAAATAACTGAGAAGAGCATGTATCATTCTGCTATCTGGTAAAACATGATTTGATAATAACTGTTTATCAAATATTTTACTTGTAGATTCTCCCTACATTCCACCAGAGGGCTACAGAACTCCCAAAATGCTGAAAAACAAAGTTTCAAACCTTTCCAAAGTAAACACCTGAATGTTATGCACATTATTTCCAATTTTCTAGGAGCACAGTTTTCAACCGATTTTTAGAGAGAAATCAAAAAATTTAGCAGAGCTTTTTATCATTTTGCAATTGGCAAACATACTTTCAGACCAAAATTTGAGACAGGTCATATTCAAAGGATGATTTCAAAATGCCTGAAGCATTGTCCACTGGCCACATTTCCATTTCTCTGCTCACACAAAAATGGAGAATTATTCCCACTTGACTTTCTATTTTTCACCTAATCTGCACATACACCGGATAGAGCTGCACCATGCAACACAGTATCCAGCTTAAAAAACAAAAAAAAAAACCCAAACAAATAAAATAAAAAAACTCTCTTTACATTCAACTGGGAAAAAGCCTTGTATGAAAGGAAGCATTTTATTCTTCACTCCACTAAGGTAATACGCTCCTGCTTCTAGTTACATCCCATTCACTCCTCCATGCTAGTAAGTGTTCCTACTTGGGATACTCTAAGAGCTGGAATAAGAAACTACGACCCATTCAGAAATGAAGACTATATTTAAATTAAAGACAGAGAGCAGGAACAGAAAACAAATGGTGCAGAAGATCATGTTAGATAAATAACGGCATATAAAAAGTTCTTGAGAAAAACAGCAAGGTCGTGTGTAACTTTTTAACAGAGCTTGACACCAGGTACTGCTTTTCCTCTTGTAAAACTGGATTTAACTTTCATCAAATCTCATCAAATTAATTGACAACCAAATAAAACTTATTGAGATCTTCAATTTATTTAGGCCAAAAACTAACCCTTAGGTAAGGAGAGTGACACTTAGTAAAAGAAGAATTGGTCCTTAAATCTCCACCTAGCAATACGGTCAGAGCAATGAATAGCAATCAGTTTAACCTCTTTTTCTTGTATACAATACACTGGCCATTTTATTTTTGTTTTATGTGCTAAACGGTATTAACTTTTTTCCCCTTCACATTATAAATATGACAATCTACACCATTCATGCTGTCAGCTATGAAATAGTAAGATATATCTCTTCATTCCATACACAAAGGGAAGTTAAATTTATGAATTCAGCAGCAAGGCTAGTCATTCTTTCATACCATTTTTCCTTTTCAAATTGGTAAAGGGCCTGAATACCAACTTAAAGCAAACATGTCTCCAAGATAAACGCGGTTTAAACAAAATACTTTTCTCCTTGTAATATCAATGTTTACAACCAGCAAAAGCCCAAAGAGGCTTGGGCTGGATTTCTTTTAAATGCTAAGAAAAGAAATGATTGTGCAATTTGATTGACATAGGAGAGCAATTTTAAGATACATTGTATTTTTTCCAGATTCTACCACTACATTTGCCGAACTATAAATAGTCTGATAAAATCTTCAGATTAGAAGTTATTTCGCCTGTTGTTGTATTTATTCTGTGCTTGCTTTTGGTACAGTTCAAAGGCAAGAAGAACTGCATAGCTCCAAGTATTACCCCTAAAGCTACCTTAAGCTACAACTGGTTGCTCTGGAGGCAATGGAACAAATTCTCTGCAGTCACCATAGAAATCCTACGGAATGTAGTTTCCCGCTGGTTTGCAACAGTGTTTTGGAATAATTATAATGTAGCCATAGCCTCCAACATTATAAATGATGCATCAAAAACATACATGTTCCAACACACTTTCAAAGAAAGTATTTCTCCGTTCCATGCACAGTTAAAGCTTCCTGTTACTATTAACATTATATATTATATACCAATATAATTATATTTTTATATATTGTATTGTGATATGTATTATATGTTATATCTCATATAACATCTTATTCCGTCTCATGATAAGCCTAGCAAATATTGTTCTTTTTCCCTCCCATCTGTTGTTTTAACCTAACTTTCAATGGTACTACACTTACATAAAAGAGCTCACAAATTAAAAAACACAGCTGTCCGTACAAGCAATGAGAGAGTATCCATCCTATCCTATATCCTCTTTTGACAGGTTGAACATAGTTTCCCTAAAATGTTTAACTGTTACAAATTCCAACAACCAAAGGGTAATATGTCCCTGGATTGATTTATGAGATTTATCTATCTAATCAACTTTTTTTTTCCCATTTAATTCTTGCTTTTCATGGGTCAACTTCCTTTACAGACAAGCATTAAGAAAGATTCTTATGTCACTGTCATTTTGTGATGTAAAAAAGAATTGGACAAAAATTAGTTACATTCATGAAATTCTATGCAATCCGCACAAGGACAGAAGGCCTTTTTAAAGCTGCTTTTCTTATCATCCAATCCTGGAGCCTACACAGAGGTGGAAATCACCTGATCACTTGTGCCATCATCAAGGAAACGTGTAACACCTTACTGGAGCAGATAGGAAGTCCTAAATTCTGCCAGGTAAAATCAACGGGGTTATATGAACAAGTCAAAATTTGTCCCATCACACGTTGTCTTAAAGAAAAAAATTCCAATGCTGTCAGCAGTACATAGCTAATAACTTAAAATGAACAAAATAACTGGACACCCATAAGCAATTTCATTGCGGTTACACAGGAAAAATGTTCGACACTTTCTCTGCTTTGCATCTGATCTTGTTCCATGTAAATCAAATGTTAAAAGCATAATTTAATTCAACTGGAAGTGGAATTATGCATTAATGCAGTTATGAAGATTCACTTCTAAGGTGTTACTTGTTTCTTTATATATTTGATAATTTTGCAATACCCTAAGCCATAATAAGCCAATAACCATAAGCCAATACCATGATGCAGTTTCTTTACATACACTCGATAGTTCTCCCACCCGACTTCTTTTTCAAATAAAATAGCGCTGCTGGTTTTCGAAGGTGGCTTACTGTTGATCTGGTTTTCTCGTTTGTTTGGTTGGTTGAGGGTTTTTTGTGTTGATTAAAAAGCAAAACAAAAAACAGAGTGGTACTGAAAGGCAGTCTTTTCAGTACCTGTCTTTTAACATAATGCTGAATCACCTACCAGTATTTTAAGTAGAGACAGTGAAGAGCAAAAAAACTGCAGGATATGTTTACACCGGGTACTAGCTTTAAAAGTCATAAATTAGAGAACACACAGATTTAAGTGCCAGATTAAAACTTCTAACATCAAATCTTATCATCAGTTTGAAATATTTGACTGTGCAAAGTCAGAGAGCCTCTTTTAAAAAGAATCCTGTCATTTCTTTCCTCATCATAAGCACTGCCAGTTTCCCAACACTCTTTTGACAGTATAATCAGTCAATTCAATCAGAGAAATTCTATAGTACAATGGTAATTTTCTCTCACTTTTTTTTTTCCTTTACACTGTCAATTCAAACCACCTGCTGTAAGCATTGATGTGGAACGGCTCAGTATTAGCTCTGAAATTAGTACCAGTCCCCAGTTAAATACCTGGCACAGTCAGTGTGGGACAGACACTGTTAATGGCACACAAACCCATCAGTTGCATTCGACACATTACTTGAGCAAGTTTCTTTCCAAGTCATTCAAGAGAGCACCTTGCTGGTATCACTACACTAGACTGAAAACAAACACAAACAAGCAAACAAAAAAACCCAAAAAACTCCATAGCCTGACAGGAATGATTTCCGGAGAGAGAGGGAGAACAAACATAACCTCAGAACCTATGTTTTAAATAGGGAATTTATATGAATTTTCCCTTAAATGCATTAGATAGCTTCCTATGCAGACATTTTATTTACCAAATATGCAACAACCAATAGCATCTAAAATACATTTGAAAGCATAAAGTATACAAAATATGAACGGTGCACTCTGGTTTCAATTAGCAGAACCAAATGCAATTAGTGACACTATTCAAAATTTCACATCTTCTTTATCCTAACCCTGGGCTTCAACTACATGTACTAACTTCCATCACTTAGGCATATATATATATATATATATTAAAAAAAAGGTATAAAAACCACTATCTTACAAATCCATCAGTTCTCCTCGCCTATTTAGCTCAACAGGTAGGTCCGTATGTACGAGTCAGGCAGCAATGATGAAAGGCATTTACTATAGACTCCTCACAGGGTCGTCAATGGACAACCTGTACAAGATTTATGCTTTAAATAATAAATGAACTAAACACCTTGAAGTAATTGGCTGTGCGAAGCCTCACACTAGGCCAGAAAGCTTGTCTGTACAAAGTAAAATAAGATTAAATAATAAATGAACCGTGCAGAGGTTTTCTAACCAGACTAATTCTACATGATTTTTTTAAGTGAAAGTTGAGATGTTTTCATGATTTCATGCTGGTGTCATGGGGCCATTCTCTTTCTTTGTCAACAGTAACCATCTCAGAGGTCTATGTTCTTTTTGGTGATCGTGTTAGAAACTCAGTGCTCTCCTTCCCTGGGCAAGATAATGCAAGCAGCCCATGGACTAATGTAACCATGTCAGGACTTCATCAAATGCTGAGAGTACCTTTCAGTTTCACCAAGAGTGAAGACATCAAGATACTCACAGGTGGGAAAAATCTGAACAAATGTCAACAAAATTATTTTCAATTCACTAATTCATCCACAAACATAAACGTGCAAATTCTTCACTGATGTTATCTATACCGACAACACTGTCATGGGATTTCCCCGCAGTCGTCAATGTCTGGAAACACACTCGACATCTTTTCCTTAACACTGGTGAGGGCTTCCAAAACATTTCCCAACTGCAGGCTACTGTTCTAGCTGACAGCCTTGTGCAGAAATTCCCTCTCTTAAATATGATGCTGCAGGCCATCTCACTCCCAGTTCACAATCACATAAATCCCTGCTAAACTACAGCTTTATTACCCACATAAGTGCCACTGTAAAATATTTAAATTAGTTTGCAAAGCCTCTTTTAATACGATCAAACTGTTTTAAACTAGTCAGAAAGACCAATGAGACCTGTGGGTCACAGGCAGTTCACAGCAGACTTGTTTTCTACAACAATGCAGATTCATTTCATTTTGTTGTTAGATGCAAAGCTCATTACAAAAACTGCAGATACTAAACATTCCAGGGAGAGGAAATACCTTGAAAAGAAGAAAGTGGAAATACATTTAAAGAGTTTATAGGCCAGCTGGTGTTAAATAGTTTAGCTCTAGTAACGTAAATAGAGTTTCTTAGATTTACGAAAATCAAAGGTCTTGCCCTATATCTTTAGGGAAGCCACCTTCACTAAAAGAGAGGCGGGACACAATTTGTCAAAACATTTCTTATTGCTGGTTTAAACTTTTGTCATGTCTCTGAAATGCCTGAATCTCAAGACATACTTATGGCTCCTCTACTCTAAACGTACGGGAGTGGCTTCTTTCAAGAATGCTGAATTGGTTACAGCACTGCTCCTGCAGTTCACACCTTCCCTCGGTCCTCGCATTTTTCGTTCAAGGTTATTGGACAGGTATCTCACGCAACGTTTATATTCATAAAGCAGTAGTTCCAAGGGTTTCATTCACAATTGACCTCTAGGCTCACGATCCCACATTTGGAAGCTGCTGTTCTACAGCAAACACATGATGAAACCGTGCAGCTTAGTTGCTTGCTGCTTCTTTTTCTTCACCACCACAGCACTGAGCAAAGCCCTCTTTAGTTTATCAATTTGCTGCCTTCAGCCAGCTAAGCATGTGGTAAGGGTTTAACGTTATCCAGCTGGACTTCATTCCTAAACCATACTTTCTTTCTGTACTTTGCTATACCCTAGAATTTCCTCAATATTGAAGATGCCTTTGTCCTCTATCATTTAAAAATAATAAAACGTTACCTCTTCCTTTTTTCTTAGCAAATAATATAGCATGGTTTCATGTCACTAATGTATGTATACCACGGGAATATTTATGTAGCCCCATCCCTTAACTTTCCATCTTAGTCTACCTTTTTATAGCACTTCATGAAAACAGGAGATTAGATGAGACAGACAGATAGATATGGGAGTATTGGTTAGATGGGGCTGGTTGGCTAGATATCTCACAGGCTAGTTGGCTAGATATCTCACAGAGCCCTGTATAATCTGAGCTTTGAATTATCCATCACTTTGCAACACGTAAGATGCAACAAGCCTAGAAGTAGTCCAAAAGCAGCTTCTGCATGAGAATGTAAACAACAACAAGGCAGGGAGGGAAAAAAAGGAAAGAAAAGATACAAATACTTAAATAGGGTACTCTCCAGTATAAAGCTAAAAAAAAAAAAAAACTAAAGACAAAAAAAACTAAAAAAAAAAAGCTCTAAAGAACTGCAATGAAATGTTAAAGCTACCCCTTTAAAATACACAAGCAGCATTTATGCAGCTGATAATCCAAAGTCCCTGTGACCTTGGCAGCCTTACAGGGGTAATCTTCATGTAAGATGAATTATTCTTGAACAATTGCTCTAATGTATTAGGCACAAGCATACTGTCCTTCAATATTAGGCATGCTTGTCTTTCCACATCCTTATTTCTGAACAAATGTATTTATTAAGGACAAAGCAAGGCAAAAAGAAGAGAGAGAGAGAGAGACAGAGACAGAGAGACAGACAAAGAGAAATAAAGGATTGCACTCTACCTAAATATATACCATAATGTAGGAGAGCACAAATTTATGATAGTCCATAGAGCTGAAATATTTTTCAGAATGGAACTTTCTTAAATATCTCAAAGCACAGGATAATTCTCAGTAAAGATTACTGCCTTACTCATAGAAGATTTAATGCATCTTCAGAGAAAAATAACTTTCCGGGAAACCAGAAGTTAAAGGACAAACAAATCAAGCTTGCTGGTGAACCAGGTGTGTCCTATGAACACACTAACTGAAGTCCTCCCAACTTGATAGGGAACTCTGTCACATTTGTCAAAAGGACCAGTGTCCTTTGACAGTGTTCCCCAGTGTTCTCTCTTCCTTTGTTGAGTTCATTCCTACACTGGTCTCTGCCCATCAAGAGAGTAACATTTTGGGCCGGGCATCAGCAAAAACAGTCAAGCATCCTCCATGATCTGAAGGGGGAGCTAAGCAAATTTGTAAGGATTATCATTGCTTATGGCAGCAAAAGAAATGTGCTCAGAAATACATACACTTGTGTTTACCTAACATGAAATCCTTTCCAATCCTATTTCTTAGATTGCTTTAGAGATCAAAGCGCTATGAAGAGGGCTCGCACCCATAAGATGACAACCCAGGCCAAGACACGCCATTTGGGGGCTAATGAAGCTACCTGTATGACTATTTAAACAAAGTAATCTACCTCCTCAGCACTTCCCATCTAAAACTCTTTGCCAACATTAATTAATGAACACACACCATAGGACTGAGGCATGTATAGCTGGAAATTGGGGCGGCACCTAGGACCTGAACTGCATGCCTTTAGCTCACTGAAAATGTTGAGAGTCTCTGAACTTAAGCAGGAACACTTCAGTCCCCACAGGCTCCCCAGGCCTCTCCAGTTCTACCTCTGCTCCCACCCAGAACATCCTCACGCTTGCCCACGCGTGGCAAGGGCACAATGTCATGTAGCTACCTGACACCTATCCCCAATGCTCTGATCTGATATGCCCTCAGATCTTGCCTACCTCACGTCTCTACGGCCAGGTTCTAAACAAATCGCCACTTCAATTATAACTTTATTCAAAAACAAGAGTTGCAAGAGAAGTTGATGCACTGTTTGCACAGTAGCTTATTAGAGAGCTTATTCACCAAATAGAGAGATACCAGTTTCCATTTCCTCTCCTGCCTCAGGGATCAAACCCCTATTTCCTAAGGCTCTGTGCTAACCATCAGCCTCGTCCCTTTCAGGGTGGGGGGACATTATAATCCTGCCTGTGTTTTGGACTCAAGAATACATAGTAATTGGGCCAGAGGAAAAGAACTTGTGTATGCGTGCACAGCCTCCTTACCTAGCAATCAGAGTACACACTTGGAAAGGAGGCAGGGGGAAACGTTTGATCACACCCTACTCGATGATTAAATTAGTAACTGGCATGTAACAGCAGATACACAGAAAAAACAATCTGCAGTGCAGGGAGTCAACCTCCAGAACCTACAAGAACATTTTTTTTCTGCATTTAGACTCTTTTTTAAAAACATAAATCTAGATACGAATTGCTGCACAGGGTAACCCAGCTCTTCCAGTGCCATGAGCTAGATGTCAGTTTTGGGGCATTTTGGCAGACCTTTCTCTGGACCACATCCCTCTGTCATGTAGGTCAGGTGAAATCTCACAGGCTTATTAGTGAACCTGTGCACACTTAACAAATGTTGAACGACATTTGTGGCTTATAATGTTTTCTCCCTTTTGGTATTAAGGAACAGTAGAAAGAGGCCAAAGAATAATGGGATCTTCATGAGAGACAATCAGAAAACGGTCTACCATTTGGACTGCTCTCTTGTACAACACAAACACAGCAAATAGATCATGCTTATTGATTTGTTGGTCCTTAGATACCTGGGTCACTGATAACTGCATGCACACACCTGAGATCAGAATTTTCCCCTTGCTTTTTACAATGTGGATAAGCACTTGCTGTATAACATTGAGAGCTGGTACACATCATCATACTGGCCTGTGATATTTAAACACTATTATCTTTGTACGAAACAGTGACAATACACGGGAGCAAGCATTACCATTTTACAATTATTTTTCCAATATCCCTTTCCTTTTGGGTTGGTACATTTGCCGTATCAAAATATATCACACCTATCAGACCAGTAGCAAAGGTCTGCACAAATGAATACTCATATTTTTGTGTCATTAATAAACAACGAGGAATTCTAGGAGCTTTGCTATGTGTACAACACACGTTGTATTTGCTGAAGTACTATGCATGTCATGTTATTCCTCAATGATTCATAGATCACGTGCGAAAGAGACAGGTTTTGCAAATCGTGCTATTGAAAAAGGATAAATGATGAATTCTATATTTATACTACTAAAGGGAAATTTGCAATCATGATACAGCAATGCTAGAAGAAAGAGGTATATGTGTGATATATTTGCTAGCCTTGACTGTGACTGTTCCTGCAGTGTAAGAATTTCTTTATCCAAGGACAACTTCCTTCACCTTCCCATCTGTCCTGTGAATTTTTTAATGTCTGAGACAGGTGGCCTGTTGGAAACCTAAAACCCTGTGGGTACAAAATATGATTAAAATCTGATGTTAGGCTCTACAATAAAGAAGAGCTCTATGTTTAGTTGAGAATTTGTAACTAACCTGCAAAAATATGTCAAAGGTAATTTGAACTCTACATAACCAAAATCTCTTTAATTCAAGTTCAGCATATGCTATATCAAAACTCTGCTTGCAATCATTTCCCCATAGATTAAATACGTATCTCGATAAGTGTATATATTGCTTTCTTTTAGAAACAAACTTTAAAGGACTATTTTAAATTAATGCTTCATTCCTAAATACAACATTAACAATAATAACATGAAAGATTGATATGTTGAACTCATTATTTAATAACTTACAGAGCACACAATTAATGCATCATAATAAATTCTTAACAATTATTAAAACAAATATTTGAAAACTTCTGAAGGCATATCAAGAATTCAAAGGCCGCTGGGTATGTAATCTTGCCCTTTTTTGGAGAAGGGGATGGTGATTTAAATGGGTCTTTCATACTTTCAATTATTCTGCAGCAAAAAAGAGCAAGAAGTCTAATTGAAATCTATTTAGTGGGAATTCAGAATCTATGCTGAGTTTAAAAGTTTGGCATAGAATACTAAGTGACGATTCCTGCAGATAATTAAAATTTAAAATGTTAAATGATTTATCTTGTTGTAAATAATTAAGGGAATTTTAACAGGGCAAGCAAGAAAATGCTGTATGTGACTATTTTGTGTATTGCCAATTTGTATCTATCAAAAAAGCTACAAAAATGCATATTACCTATGGTTAATGGTTAGGGCTTCCTGTCCATTTTTTACAACGATGTCGTAAAGGGTGGTAAGAATTCCAATAGATTTAGATATATTCAATGAAACTAAACTAAAATTGATTGACATTCTGGTCTAATAGGTTATAAAACACACGAAAAGGGAAATAGGCCCTGCAAGGCAAACTTGATAGATGAATTTCCAGTGATGCCAATAACAAAGAGATTGAAACATAGCTATCAAATATCATTCCAGGGTACCCTTAGTTAAACTGAAACACTAGCAAAAGAGTCGGTTAGCACCCAGAATGCGATTCTGAGGCTAATGACATTTACCAGTTGTGCAGCTGGGTAACTTCTCTGACTTCTGGGAGTCGTTTCTGATACGCACTAGAACGAATAAGACCAAACACAACGAGGTAATGTGGGCACCACAGATGCAAGCAAATATTTAGGGCTGATTCAAAGCTAACTGAAGCCAGTCCTTCTATGTGGCTTTTCACATAATTCTCAGAAATGTTAATAAAATTAATTTATGCTCAAAAAGGGAACTGTGGAGATTCTTAAATTAATATTTGCAAAGAGTTTAGATGAAAAGTGTTCTGGAGGTAGGTTATTTTATTTGAATAGTGAAATAGGTATTTTCACTAGCCCTAACAATGGAAGGGCTGGTTGGCAGCTAAGGGAATTGCCCCATCTCCTCTTCCTCTCCTACCATCTATTAGCATGGCCTGCAACATATGCATTCCATATTTTTTGATGTGTCATGATCATGTAGGGCTATATCTTCCCCTGATCCACACAGAAACATTTTAGTTGTTCATGATGATTATTTTCAGTATTTGAAATGTAATATTTGTAATGTTTCCCCCCTTTCCTTACCACATAGTTTACCAGTAATTTCCTCTGAGATGCTTTTTTTTTTTTTAATTAACTGAAATGAAGTTCAAATGCTGGAATTCATTCCGTGAACGTGTGCAAGCTCATACAAGTCCTCTTTTGATGATAACACAAGTACCCTATATTACGTTCCCCCAAACCACATGCCCTGTTTCTGCTCTTACATTAATACATGGAGCTCTGCATATAGACCACATGGTTGAAATAGTACATTTTAGGCCTGTGGGCAAAGCTTTCAGTGAAAGGCCAAAATTCTTAAACAGCAAAAATAATTGATTTTTTTCCAAGCTGAAAATATTACAAAGAATGTTTGGCTCAACTGAATCTAACAGAAAACAGTTCTGGGAAAATGAGAAAGGAGTACGTGGATCTAAAACGCAACTCAGATTCAGAGAACATCAACCGAAAAGCTCTTTGCTCTCTGCTCTTTGTTATTAATAGCAATTAATAATAATAGGACATCGGGTATCACTATTCTCCAAGAAACAAATTCAAACGCAAAATCAATTCCCTGAATGAACGTGCAATGAATAACAGCACTATTTTCTCACCATGAAAAATAAGCCAATTATTTATGGAGAACTAGATACATGAGCAGGAGCAGTAAAGAAGTCAGGTGGTAACAGATTAACAGGTGAGACACAGAAAGCGGATAGCTGATGGTCAGCAAATAAACATTCGCTGCAAAAGAAGTTACTGAACATTACAGCGTAAGATTTTAGCATTTTTGACATCAAAAATGAGAGAAATGAAAGTATCATTAAGAGCGGAAAGAGTAAACCCAACATTTAAGAAAGGTGCAAGCTGGCATATTTTCAAAGGCAACATGCATTCAGTAACAGAAATCGCAGTCTGAGACTGTTTGAACGATAAGTCCTTCCAGATAGGCAGTGGCACGTGGGATAAATTCTGGGAAATACAGAGCACCTGTAATTCCCTTCATCTTCGATATACAGTATAACTAGAAGCGAGAGCTGCAGGTGTTCAATTCTACCCAGTATCAGCCTCTGAGCATCAAATAAGCACTAAGAAAGGCAAGAAAAAAATATAAAGGAATCAAAACGTTTGGGGCTTTATGTTGCTATTCACATTTCACTTTGTTACGGGAAACATAAGACTGGGAATTTGTTACTTATTCAGGGGCTAAAAGCAAACAACCTTATTTATGTCACAGCAACCGTATTACGCAACTTTTTTTTAAACCACCACACAACTGCAGTTTTTAAGATATCGAAGAACGTCTTCTAAAGTTTCAAAAGCCGTTATACCTTCCTGCCAAGTACTGCCCGAGAGATCCCTATTACGCACCTCCTTCTTTCTCACAAGTTTAATTCACTCACGATATAAAGAGGATAGAATGAAATCCTTCGTTTTCCATAGCACCACTCAAACTACCAGAGTCTGCAAAAGCACTCCCATCGCTTGAGCTGAAAAGTTACAGTATGCTATAATGTACACACAATGTCAGGTCTATACAGGAAGCATGACTATATTTTACTGAGAATCTATGAGCCAAATCTCCTTTTATCTGAATTGCTTTAATCTATTCTAAAAAAATGTTTCAGTGTTATTTGCTATTCATTACAGTAAAAAGAATATTAAAAAATTATTCTGTATGTTATTTACTTAAACCAGATCATGCAATGGAACGTGAAATTGTCAGGTAGAATATCTATGCACTGGGCTCCGACACACATGCAGTTGTGAAAATCAGACCTGAGAAAACCACCTCGTTTGCGGTTTTCTGCAAGAAGGTAGTATTTTGCAGACCGTTTATAAAATAAGGAACATTTATCAGCTATCACTGACACACCAAAAAGGATGATATGAAGGCAAAGGCCTCAAGAGTACGTGGCATCAGCCAACGAAAGCAGGTTTTAGCATTACATGAAGCATTTTATGATCTTTTTCAAAAAACTCTGAATTGCTTAACCATCTGATTCACACACCGACTCCTCCAAATAATGAGTTATTGTCCCTGCCAGTTTTTATCTTACAACAATTTCAGCAGTGCTGTAGACGCACATCCTTTATCAATACGACTATACTACAGCGACGCGCAAAACGTAGCAAACACCACACGAGAACTCGCTTATTTTCTTCGCATCCAGCCACCCTGCTGTTTGGCTGTTCTCCATACACCCCAAGGCATGTCAGAGGTAAATACACACAGATTGCTAGCTTGCTGAATGGGTTTACAGCAGGTCACTTTTGGAATTTCAGCCTGCGTTTGGCCTTAGTCAATAGCTTTTTCTCTTTTCCTTCATCAGCTTCAGTATGCAGCTGCTCCTAACAGCTTTTAAGGTGTCTCGCTCTCTTTGTCACTTTTCTCTGGTGCTCTGCTCTGCTTGCTTGGACCTCCTTCTGACTTATTTTGTAAGCCAAGTGGAAATAAGACCAAAAACCGAAATGAAAGTTACACGCTGAAGGACACAGGAATTCAGCGAGCACTTGCAGTGCAAATGACAACATTTGTGGGAGAAGCAGAGAGATTAACACCTCGAAGAGAAACACTCTGATTAAGGGAAATGCAGCCAGGATGCAACAGCGAAGGAAGAGACGCTTGCCCTGAAAGCAACGACCCAGCAACCATCCACCCATAGGGTGGTCCAAGAGTTCAGAGGATGGTCAGAGACATTTAGACAATGTCCGCTACTGTTCTTGCTCTGGCAGCACTGCGTGGAGCAAAATATTGCCAAAAACACAAAAATACACTTTCCAAGCTTCCTTTCTTTTTTGTGCTGCCCAGATCACGTATTACCAAAAGCATGTACTGTTCTCTTTGTCGCTGCCTACATGTGTGCAAGTCATTTTCTAACATCTGAATAAAGGATTAGCATCTAGAAATTCTTAACTGCTTTCCTTTAATTTAAACAGGCATTTGTGTTCTGATAGGCCTCATTTATTTGATTGCTGTCCAATGATACCAGAGAGAATGAAAACCATGAAGTATGTGGTCAAAAAATAGGCGTGACGATATTTTCTCCAAGAAATTGTATGGGCTATATATTCAGGGTTTTTTTTACTGCATTGCAAATGCATTCCTGAAAATATATCACATGGCTTAAAGTATATACAGAGAAAAAAAGTGTAGAGAAATTTCTGGCTTTAAGTCTTCAGTATGCAAAAACAAAGCATTGTACAAATACCTACCCAAAGGAGGGCATAAAAGCTAAAGAAATCTACTAGTTTCAGAAGGGAAGATGAAACCTTGTGAAATAGCTGCAAAAGGTCAGTTCTCCAACATGTCAGATACAACAGGACTGACAATGAGATCAACCCCTCTCTCTGCAACTGCTCCTTTAAAATACTGGAGTACTTGTTTCCATTATAGCTGCACTTTGAACAGTGAAACGACCAAAGAATCCATGCTAGCTTTTTCTGGCTAAAAAAAATGATAATACGATATGGATTTCCCAAATGATAATTAATTGCATATTAAACTAAAAGTACTTCATTTTATAGATTTATTACACTAGATTTATTTTGCGTATACAATATACACAAAGCATTCTGCAATAATTTGACATTTCAAATCTGTCTTAAATAACTGTTACTTGAAATGGATGAGTTTATATGAACTAGACACCCTGTTTTAATTGGCAGAAAACTTGCATTCAATTGGCTGACAATGTACACTGCTAATGTACTCCTGTGTTATAATATTTTATTTGTAACCCTCTAGGGAAAAAGTAAGAAATTAACCTGTTAGGAGCTCAGATGAAAGGAAAACAATATAGTAATAAAACTTTTTAAATTAAGCCATATTTTTATGCCGTAATGGTGCTTATATATACACCATAGTACAATGAACAAGCAGTTAAATTTTTTGCAGCTACTATTTTCAGGGTTTTTTCCACATATATTTCCATTAATAATATCTCATTTCCTCCTTCACTCCCTTGCTTTCTCTGACTACAGTACAATATCTGCAATTTATTTTACAAATAATTATTAATTCATAGAAAAAAATCCCAACCAATTATGATTCCTTACCATAGAATTGGATTTCATATACACACATAAAATAAAATGTCCATGGAAGTTCCACATAAATATCAGCCAAGCAAATTTAACACAAGCAGATACACATCACTTTAAAATACCTCCCTTTTTCTTCTCTATAATCCCACGTGCCTTTGTTTCTTTCCTGAGAGTAGAAAGGCAATCGTCTCTTCTGTTAAATACACACACACTCATCATTCAACCCTTAATACCCTCCCCATAAACACCACAAAAAACTTTTAACACTGCCAAAGCCTTGCCATAGGTTTACTTAGGCTAACACAGACCTATGTCTTAGCCTTTGCCACTGCATAAACCTCCTCATCATTCACCCGCGCGCAGAACAAACTTCTAAACTCTCCGCCTTAGCGATAGCTGCAGCTGCAGAGAATTTGTTGCCGCTATGCAGTATCTCTAGGGGTATCAATAGCTTGTTGAAATGAAACCATCGTTGATACAAAAACTGGGAATGAAGTGATTGTTGCCTTACCAAATATACATATGCTGATCAGACACAGCATACACAGCCTGGTACACGTAGGGACTAGAAGGAGATGGAGCGAAGGTAGCAGAGCACTAGCGCTACGGGGACAGCAGCCCCCAGGAGGAGAGGGAAGAACCGCCTGTCAGCCTCTCGTCTCTCCTCCAAGGAGGACCGCACCTGCCCAGAGACTTGTTCGGTTCTGGTGAATTAGCAAGTGGGTTCGTTAATCACCAATGTGATGTATCAAACTGTTCATGACTTGTTATGTTTTGCTATATTTGCATACAGTATCTGACTATTAGCAAATATTTCTGCAGTTATCTTGATCCCACAGGATAACAAACTTTGCCGTTACTCCCGTAGCCTCCTTACCTCTCCACCTGTCACCCCACCTCCCATTCCTCTCTAAAAGTAAGGAATACATCATCTAAAATTGCCATGCAAGTTCCTCACCCATCTAAAATATTTGTATTCGACTTTCACAATTGCACATACTGTAACTATCCCCATGAGGGTTTCTAATCCCCTCACAGACTGCATGCTATCTCCATGCCTTACTTCCTTTACACACAGGTGGCCATTATCTGGACTTGATGCAACTTTATGAAATCCTAAGACAGTCTACTTTCTATGGTTACTGTACAACTACACATATCATTGCCTTGCTTAGAAAAATCTCAAAGAGATGAACAGTCAAAGAATTTTTGTATGAACTCTGCCTGTGTCTATAAGCAAGAACTATGTAATTTGGGAGGGACAGTCATCATAGGGAAGAAATTTCCTGAAAATTGTTTTGGTACTAGAAATAAACAGTACAAGATTGTCATATTTCATTTAGAAGAATACAGTTCATAATTTTTGTCTGATGTTTACTTTATTTTTATTTACAGTTCTTTTTCAAGAAACTGAAGATGTCTGAAGAAGAACTGGAATTAAAAACGGGGATTTACCTAGGTGAAACAGGATAAATCAAAAAGTGCAGACTTACACAGGATAATTAGCCAACTAATTAGTCAACAAGTAAGCTAGAACAGGTACCAGAGGTTGTCCAGATGCCACACCATTGATTACTGAGTAGGATAATTAATCTCGTTTCTCAAATAAATCTTCTATCTACCTTGTGAAGTGAGGGATTCCAAATTTAACTGTTGCAAAAAAAACAGTAAGAGGCTTGAATTCCTCTTATGTTCACTTCCCTTTTTCTCTCTCCATAATTCCTTTATTAGTTCTCTAATTAGATAGCAGGAAAGTCTGCAGGAGATGATGGGAGCCCACACAAAGAGTGAGAGCTCTCTACGGACAGGTTGATTAAGCTTGTGTGGATTTATTTGCAGCAGCTAGTCAGTCAGAACTGGAAGGAAAGAAGAATTTAGTGATTCCGTAGGCTGTTGCACATATGTTATGCACAGTATAATTTTTAAGACTGGTTTCCTATTGCCTGCATAGTAAAAATTCCTTTAAAATTACCAGGTACGACAGACAGTATTGTTAATTTTTAAAATGTAGTCACTATAATGCTGAGTGACCAAACCATTACTTGGGGAAGTCCCTTGTACTTCTGTGAACAAGGGATCTGATGAAGCCTGGTTTCTCACAGCTTTGTTTCCTGCTTGGATTTTCTGGTGTCATTTTGATTGCCACCACCAACTGAAGCTTTCCTGTGAATGCATCAGACAGCACCTCGCTCAGAAATTCTCTGGTGTGTTAAAAAAGCCAAGCTCCTGCTAAATCCTTTCCCTGAGTGGGGGAGCTGAAAGTTTCTTCACCCTTCTTCTTGTTGCTCAGCATCTTTCAGCACTTCTATGCTCCTCTGCTAAAGGTGGTAAAAATTCATCAAAGGATTCAAAAGTGGTTAAGGAGGGACATTCAAAGAAATATGATATGATGAACTTATAATTATTACTTTTACTTGGGTTTAACGTTTACCCTGGTATTCAGGTCCCTAGAGAAAATGTTTTTCTTCCCTTAAACTCTTCAAAACAGTTAAAGAATTGAAACATTTGAATATTAATTTTATTCATATTTAATTTAAACATTAAAACAGTACACTTTTTTTTGCAAAGGACCACTGGTTAATAAACACATCACTCTGTTCATGTGAAAATGGAATACTTGTAACTGACAAAAAACATTTTTAAAATTTTGCTCCTTCCATACTGAGATTAAAACTAGAATCTTCTCAGTTTTCTAAAACTAGCATCTTTTCAGTTTTCTTCAACAAAATAATAAAAGGTGGTGGTAAGATACAGATATTTGCTCTAGAACAGCACATGGTCTATAGCAAGATGCATCAGATCCAATTTCAAATCCAAGCACCAAATCACTTTACTTATATGAGCAAACTATTTCTTACAGAAGTGATTTAGAAAGCCTCACTCCAGAGTAACTAACATCACTTTGATAATTAAAACATATCAGAAAAAGAAAGACAGCTGAGAAAGAAAGCTCTCACCTTTCCAAATCCATACATGCACTGGCAGGTGCTGTAATCTTGAGTCCCCCTTCTTCACTCTCTTCTCCTAAATCTGAGAAACCTTTCCCAAGGTTTTTAGGGAAACCTTTCCCTAATGGTTTTGTCTTTTGACAAAAACAGTACTTACTAACAAAAAACACAGATTTTTCAAGCCAAGCAACAAACAAAAAACTTAAGTAGCTCTACTTAAAACTACAGTTACCACTTTATTCCATATAGCAGCATAGCATATAGCCCCCGAACGACTGGCTTACCATGTATAAAATATTACTCACTAAAAAAGGAAACAGAAAGACGAGCAAATCTTCAGAAGAGGAGATTTAGGCAAAAAGCATGAGCTTCCTAAACTGAGAAAGGCAGCTTATTCCTTAGCTGTTGGGCATAATGGTAAAATGCTCCATTACACAAGGTTTGTAGCTTTGTAATTGGAACTTGCGCTAAGAGGGCACTGAAGAGCACAGAGACCTGGAAGCGATATATCTCAAAATTAAATCAGGAGATATATTCAGGACCTTGACCATGAAGGGGCTGACAGGTCAGCTTCACAATCAATCCTTTGTTTCTGAGTAGCCAGTGCAGCGATGCTAGGATTAGGGAGATATGCTATCCTTTTTTGCAAGATATACTTCTGTGGCAAAAGAGTTCTGCTCAGGCTTGGTAATGAGACCACTTGGCAGGCCAGTGAGCAAAGCATTACAGTTGTCTAGCTTGGAAGAGATAAAAACCCTGAGCCAGCTTCTCATAAACAGACAAGGATAAATACAGACAAAGCACGGTTTCATTTTTCAAATGACAGTAGGAAGTCTTAATAATCTGCCCAATGTGATGTTTAAAGGACACTTCTGAATCCAACAGGAATACGGATGTTTAAGTGGTAATCCTGTACTACGAATAATATATATACACATAAAAGTGACATCAAAAATTGAGGTGGCATTAAGCTTATAGCTAGAGCCACAAAATGAAAAACCTTCATTTTACTTGAATTTAACCAAAGAAAATCAACATAACTTACATTTAGTATTTTCCAGGGAACTGGCCCAGACAATAAAAACAGTTTGGATTTGCTGCTTTAACTGACAAATGAATTAGCATGTCCTCAGCACAGAAATGAAACCCAATATCAAGCCAGCGATTAATCTGGCCCAAAGGCAGCATACAAACGCTAACTGCAACAAGCCGAAAATAGAACTCCTTAAAACACCAGACCTAACTATCCCATTGGAAATCACTTGAAATCACCCACACAAACATAACAGCACCTGACCGACCCATTGGATTCAGACCAGTTTGAGGTAGTGCCTGTCAGAAAGCCGAGGAAATTTCTACAAGCCAAATAAGGTGCAAGAAACAAAATTCTGGAGAGAAATATTCCAGTTAAAAGGAATGTCATCTTTGCTGTTCTAAAAAAAGCACTTAGCCAAAACATTTGTCTATGGATCTGTATTTAAGTTTTAATCAGATTTTCAACCTACTCTTTATGAGATGAAAATCTCCTTAGCAACTTCAGGACAACACAGTTGACAGTGTTAGAAGCCATAATGAAGAAAGGTTTAAGAAAGAATTGAAAGAGATGAATATCTTAGCAGATAATTATGGAGTTCTGTGATACACCAGAATTCATAAATTTGGGTTCCCCTCTACCTCCAAAGATTTTAGTCAGCCTGTATAATACCTCCTAGAAGCATTGACTCAGCTTATTATTTAAACGTTCATGTAACTCTGGACATGAGTGTGACTGAAATTACTGAAACCATTCATACAGCTTATGGTGCATATCTATATACTATTAGGTCAGGGTTTACAGGTTGGCAAGGAGAATACCGATAAAGAAAATGATTTCCAGGAACCTCAGGGTCCAAGGAAAGCTGCTTTAGCCAAGCAATTTCCTAATGATAAAATAACACAATACTTAGAGATCACATTTGGGTCTTAGGGTTATGTTTTAAAAGATAAAAAAGCTGAAAAAAATACAATGATTTGGTTTTCTACAACAGAGAACCACAGAACTTACAAATATTTCCATTCCTTCTCATGCCCTACAAAAAGAGTTTTTCATTGCTTTCACACACTAGAAGAAATTCCATCTACATGAAATAGATTCCAGATGTGATTACGATTTATATTAACACACAAATCAAGATGCTGAAATTTATATTTGCATCCTGTGCTTGTAGGTTTCTTGTGTTTTATGTCTCTTGAAGGTTCACCACAGACCTGTTACATTCTGTCTTCCCACAGTCTAGTTACAAGAAGTTTTGTTAGGCTGGAGTCAATGCAGATAAACATTTCAAAAGAAGCCAACAACAAACAATGAGGAAAACTAAAAGGACTTAATCTAGCAGATCAATACCTTTAATTTCTATCATATATTTTTAGTTCCCTGCTTCTAAAACTGCTGAAGAGGAATACAGTTCCAGATTTATTAATCCATTTTAAGGAAAGAAGAACAATTAAAACCATCTGTCCTGACCTCTAAGATGCACAGATCTTTGAGTTTTGCCAAATGGTTCCTATATAATAGCCGTATCTTCTGGCTGAGCATTTGGTTTAAATTGGTGAACAGTCTTGAAGCACCAACATCACTCGGGTATAGGTTTTTTTTGGTTCAATCCCACACATATATCCAAAAGTACACCATACTTTTGGAAATTCTCTTTTTACCCTGGGCAACTTCTACATATTTTCCTTTTCTATCTTTGTGTTGTAGACCTGTTACAGAAGTCATGTATTTATTCTCAGATTAAGGTCTTGGTAAAAGCTAAATGGAGCTTCCCTGCACCCTATCCCCTTGCTTGGACTTGAACTTCTGAAATGCAGAATTTAGCCCATGCTGAAATATTTTTAACACAGGTAATGCTCAACAAAACTAAAAGAAAATAAAATTTTGCAACCCTGAACTGTCCTGTTCATATAGCTTATGAAGCTTGCCAAAATTCCTGTGCTTTACAATATTTATAAGCTATTTTAGGATAATGCTCTTGATTTCATACGGCATTTCATCAGACGTACTAGATTATAGGATTACAAACTTGCGAATGGTCTGAGGTTGAAAAGGTCAATTCTGAATAACATATGAAGTTATTAAAAAAGCACAAGTAAAAGTAACTTTTAAAATATACACTGGCAACAGTCTCTCATTTGACAGTAACAATAGTAGATGCAGTTGATACCTGGGAGAGCTGTCCTGTTCGCAGTATACTAGGAAAAAACTAAAAAAAACTAGATGGGTTAAAAAAAAAAAAAAAGGTTGGACAGTCAGGCTCAGGCTGCAGGGGCGGGGGTTGGGGACAGGCGCTCACTAATACAGGAAAGATGTTGATCAGCTGCAGAGAGTTTGGCAGAGGCCACTGAGATGGCTGGAGGCTGGAGTAGGTGCCCTGTGAGGAGAGACTGTGGGACTAGGGCTTGTTCAGCCTGGAGAAGAGGCAGCTTCAGGAGCACCTAACATCAGCCCCTCAGTACCTACGGGGAGCGCACCAAGAAGATGGAGCCAGGACTTCACAGGGGTGCATGGTGGGAGGGTGAGAGACAACAGGTGTAAACACAAACGGGAGGGTTTCAGACTGGATATAAAGGAAACCTTTCTCAATACGAGGACAGTCAAGCAGTGCCACAGGTTGCACAGGGTGGTTCTATCATCCTCATCCTTGAAGGTTTTCAAGACCCGCCTGGATAAAGCCCTGAGCAGCCTCGTCTGACCTCATAGCTGGCTGAGCTTTGGGCAGGAGATTGGACGAGAGACCTCCTGAGGTCCCTTCCAGCCTAAATCATCCTATGATCTAATGTCTGTTACAAGCAAAAATACACTGCACTGAACTTTCCCATTACATATGAAGTACCAAGTAACATCTTAATTTAGAAATAAACTGGAGAGATGCATAGATTCCAAAACCAGAAGGTTCCCGTGTAACACAGACAATAGGTTTCTCAAACTGATCCTTGTTTGAACTACTGCACATACCTTAGAAAAACATCAAAACTCATTTTCTTTGTCTTGAGCTGACATAGAAAAATCCAATCCCCGCAGTTGTTCTAAAGATTAATATTAAAACTGCGAGCTTTACTGTTAGTTCAAATTTGCGTAGCTTCAGCTTGCAGGCATTATACCTAACTGAAGACTGTTGAGCCCCTTATTAGAAATTATTTACCAATGTAGGCACTCGGCAACAGATTGAGTCATTCCCTTACATTCTTCATGTTAAGCTAAAGACATTGAACTCCAAGGCAAGTTTGCCAATCTTTTGATCATAATCATGGATTTTATTCAATCCTCCAATTTAATCAACATCCTTTGCAAACTGAGAATTCCACTTCAGTTTTTCAGAGGTTGGGCTTCCTAAGGCAGAGGCTGTCACCTCTTGATGGGGTTTTAATGAAGATGTCGCGTCGTAACCAGCAAAAGCATGTAACACAATCAAAGAATAGTGAAATAATACTATTACCTCACACGTGTAACCTTTTAGCAAAGTATTTTACCTTAAAAGACAGAGCCTGATTATTGGCAAGAACTGTATTTCCCCTTCTTTCTTTATTAATAGAGTTCTCACATCAGCCATGACAAATGTTTTCGCCCAGTGTCAGATCCTAAAACCTCTCAGGTCATTCAAATGACCTTTTTAAAGTGGTGGCAAAATAGCACTTATCTGAAACTTTCAAACATTATTTGGAGTCGCACATACTGTTTCAAGAAACCCTTATCTCCCCCCTCCACTGCTGACAGAGACACACAGACAGAGAAACCTCTTAGACACAAATGATTAGATCCCCTGTCTTCTAAAATATCTAAATGTGGCATATTCTGTTTAGCATCACTTTATATAACTTTAAAATAACATTGTAAAAATGAGCTGTGAGATATCCTACTACTCACACTAATTTGTATTAAGATACTAGAGTCAAATCTTTTTTGAGGGACATAATCTCTGGACATTTTAAACCAAGCTCCCCAGTTTCAAGTGGACAGAAGCATTTATGTTCCACTTTATAATAAACATATTTACTTACTATTTATAATGGCTCCAATCAAATAAACTATATAATGTCTATGGACATACAGATATATACAAGTGTGCATATAATTTCATTTCCCTTTCTGTTCTTAATTCTCAGGTTAAACAATAAAATGCTGTTTAACTGTATACTAATAAGGCTTTAAAAAAATTGCAAATAATCTGTTTAGAGAGACTGATTCCATAGTGAATTTTAGCCTTGTGGTTTCATTTTTTTTCTTAACATATATTCCTTTATTTTCTTGGGATATATACCCACCTGGTACCTTTGAAGCTGAGTTCTGGCCAAAAAAAAAAAAAGACACCCAGCCAAATAAAAAAAAAACACAGCCACTGTGAGGTTGATTAACTCTGTATTAAACAAATTCTGAGCTAATTAAACTCAAAGTCAATTCAGCCCACGACAGCAGGTTATTACCTCATAAACAGGATGTACTTTAAAGTTATTAATAATACACTAACATTGCCTTTTCAAAACCTTTGATTAACAAACAAGTGAAAATTAGCTTCTGAAATTCTGTTTGTACAGACTGTAGATCAGATTATGTAAATTTCTAAATCTCCATTTTTCCAAATGGAAAGGAAGCAGCTAGCAACAGCTCTATAAGTAAGAGAAAGTACCACTCCAGGGCCTGATCCTGAGTAACTTCACCAAACCCCATGGAAATCTATGAAGTGGTAACAAAATGATATATTGTTTCAGTTATTGTCCTATCTCGCACAGTTAGCTATGCAACTAACAATAAAATATAAATGTGAAGGATGAAACAGTAAGAAATATTAGAATTGTATTTTAAAGGCTGGTTATAAACTTCCTAAAATTTTGTCACAGTTAATTAAAAATGCAATCTCCTTATATTGAAACGTGAGATTCCAGCGTATGAGCTAAGCAGGAAAAAAAAAAAAAAAAGCTTTGCCGTTTCTGGAACAAGTTTAAGTTGTGCACAGAAAAAAATATAAACCAAGAAAAGATCTCTTCTCTGCATTGCCAATAACACTTTTGGTATTATATTTTCAGAATAAATAATAAATAATTCCTGAACACAATGATTCACTAAATTTCTCTAGACATTGATAATACAAATCTACAGCCTCAAGACATTCTATGTGCAACTAAGAAGGTGAAGAAATCAGATAAAATCACAGAAAAGAAATCTTTTTTGTTCCCTCTGTTTCTCATGTATCATGTTTATTTCATATGCTAGGAAGAAGACAAGAATGCTACTAGCAAGACTGCTTAATATGTTTAAACATAGAGTTAAAGGATATAATTTATATAATCCTCTAGCATATATATTAGAAAAATGTATATGCTGAGTTAACTAATATCATAACAAACACCTCATATGATAACAATTAACATCATAGTCAATTAATATCATTCAGAACTAAGGTAAATTGTATGCATGCCAACAGCACACATAAGTGCATGCTTCTCGCACGGCTTTCACCAGGAGGTGCCACGTGCCATGGCCTCCGAGGAATCCCCATGAGCTGTTGGCAGCATCTCGTAGGGTCCTTAAAGTGCTCGCTCTTCGAATAGCGCCCAGGTTTCACGCCTGTGATGCCGCACCCGCAACGCCAACCCGGCTTCTTACTCGAACTCCGAATGTGCTGCCAAAAGCGACAGTTAAAGAATACAGGACTAATTCAAAAAATGAAAACCTCAAAATTAAAAAACTAACAAACTGCCAACTGAATATAAAACTTATGAAAAATAACCACTGTTCAGAAGGAATGTAACTGTAGGCGATTGGTAGGATTCTTTCAGAAAATCAGTATGTGTTAGAGGATCATAAGAGATGTACGTGGTCAGTGAAATTATACCAGTAAAATATAAGCTTAAACTACCAAAATATGTATGTGTGTGTATCATCATTCTAATGCATATTAGGCATCTCTCTTCTACCTTACTAAAAGGTAAAATTCAGCTGAACAGAACTTGGTTGTCTCCAAGATTTCTGGCTTGAAATGCGTTGAACATATGGGTGACATTGTAGTATGCTTGATTTTCATTTCACAAGTATGACTGAGTCTTTCAAAGGAAATTTTAGTGGTAAGAATATCTCTCAAAGTATTAGCCTTCCACTGCATCACCAGGTTGGGATTTGGCTAAAATGTAACTGTTCTCTGCCTCTCTAGAAAACAACTTTTTGGAGGAAATGCCCTTTGGAAATGACTAGAATGCTAGTGGCAGACGTGGATTTCTGCAAGGATTGGGGGAACATGGAAAACAAAGAGAGAACAGGGCTTCAGGTTCTGGAGAACATGAAGGAAAGATTATTCACTGAAGTGAAAATATGAGACACAAGGGTAGAAAACATAGCTGTTGACAGAGAACAGCTGCGCTGAAATAGCAACCCCAAACATCACAGACGGAGCTCCAGCAACAGCCAGCAGCTTCTGGCTCTCAGCAGCCCAGAAAAGACTTGCTCCGAGTCTTTTACGCCAGCTAAGGCATCAAGGACTCTTTCCACCTGTTCAGACCAGAGAACAGGTTAGCAATAGCACCCAAAATGATCAAGAGCTCCAAGACGACAAGCCTCAGTCCCTCTCTCTCTGCCTTCCTCACCTCATGCAGACACAAGCTCTAGCATTTTTCCAAAATATGTAATTAAGTTTGACACGTTCACTTGATGAGGAAAGAAACATGCAAAAAAGGAAAGAGAAAAACGTGAATAAATTTTAAAAGAGAAGAGACAATAGTTTGTTTAGGAATATAATCTGACATCTCCCAGTGCTTACTCCTATCCCCCTGTAGTCCGTTTCCTACTTCATGTCTACGCTGAAGTTTTGTAGGTTTCTCCATATATTTTTCTTCTTAGTTTGAGTGCTGTGACCATCAAAACCCCCTTTTAAACAACAAGGGAAACCACTTTAAACTTTGATATTTTCTTCTGCCAGCTACTGGCACTGAAAAAACATAACCTTGGCATCTAAATGGGCACAGAAACCTATAATGGAGTCAGCAATACACGCATTCAGATATAACAGTCAACACTCTCCTGGCTGAGCTCAGAAAAGACAGGAGTGGTGCAAGTTTTCCAATATGATCTTTTTTTAAATTCTGTTACAGGACTTTTGGGGTCCAGGATTCAAACCCTCTTATCTCCTCACTTTCTTCTGATACCATCTCCTCTCAGTTTTTGTGTGTGGAAGCAACTATTATAGTCAATGTTACCCTTGGGGCTTATCCCCTGCGTACCTTGGGTCTACTAGAGGAGAATGATGCTAAGAGCTTCCCTTGCCTTGGGGAAACTGATCCTAATTTCACTAATTTTATGTTGGCTTTGACTAACATTACTTATCTGTGGTTCAGTCAACTGCAAACGTATGAAGAGAAGAAAAGTATGGCACACCATACATCAGAATTCTCCTTCAAAAAACTTCATTTTTAGGCACGAAGTCACTCTACTGCGAAAGCAAGAGTTAAAACATGAGTGAGGTGAAGTACAAACATATTACCAGAGATATTTGAACTATATTTTAATGTCTTGTTTCACTAGCTTTTCCAAAAGTTGCACATATTACCAAAAAAAAAACAAAAAACAAGATAAACTGAGAAATTATTTTAGGACACTTTTAAAATTATAATAGAAAGCAGTACCCAGCAAAGTCAGAAAAAAAACACTCATTAACTGTGTTTAGTCACTACGAATGCTCATCAATTGCTGGTGAAGATGTTTTCACTTACTGAATTCCACTGCATTTTTCATGCATAGATGGAACAACAATGCAAAAAGGTTTGCAAGCTATCTTTTTATATTTTCCAGGAGTGTATTGGAAATGACTAGAATATTTTAAAATGCATAAGTTACTTAATTTTGCAAAGTCACTACACCGAGTATGCATAGCAATTGTCTTTATCATTTTCTCTTTATTGCACATCAATTATCTCTGCTACACATTATGAACCTATACTAACAAAAAACATCTATTTCTACAATACATGAGTTTTAAAAATCTATTATTGGTGTTTCCATGGCTGTGTGTACCTTTTCAAAAAGTAAGTGTCCATCTTATTTTACCAGAATTTTAATGCACAGCCAGGTTAGAGGAAGCAAAACTAGAGGCTGCTTAAATTTATGAAGAGCCTAAAGCTATTTTCTTCTTTCTGAAAAATACGCTGTAGTAAATATCCTCCTCCTTCCTCTATCCTGTGATGCCCAGAATCTGAAATACTGTCTTAATATTCAGCTTTTGCCACAGATAATTGGTGGTGAAATATAAACTCTTCCATTAAAAAATTCTAGATAACAAGACCTAACTTGTCTGGCAATAAATATGTATTATTATTATATGTCTAGGTATTTATGACTGAGAAAAGCAATGATGTCTAATCCCTAAATGTCCAGTTAAACACATGAATTCCATCAGAATTCAAAGAAATTTCCAAAGTAATCATATAAAAATTTATATTTTATTAATCAGAAGAAACATTGCCTTTCTGATGTAGAGAAAGCAACATATATGCCATTTTACGTTGGTCTAGAAATTTCATGGGAACAGGGCTGAGAGTTCATTCTTTTTTCAGAGACCTACTGTTGGGACGTTCTTTCCCTGGCATGGTAAGGGAGCAGGCTCCCCTCTTTTCTGTTTAGATCGCATTCAATGGACTCTATACACGTTCAAGAACAAATAGCATAGTTTACCCCTGTAAAAGCTCATTGATAATGGAATTTAAGACCATCGAGGTGTATTAGATCATCTGCTTTTGTCTCGTACAACAACAGAGACCATTCGGTTTCAGCTGGTACCTTCCGTACTTTTGTATTGAAACCAATGACATTGCTGGCTAATGTATATTTCTAGAAAGACAATCAATCATTTTCTCATAAGTAGTTCACTCTGTTGAACTCATCAGATTTTACCTTCTAGCCAGAGGGTCCTGTAAAGTTTCTCTGCTGTATTAAAGCAACTGTAGCACAGAGGGTTTTCTCCCCATGAAGACAGTTATGCACTATGAATCAAGTCACCTTTCTCTCTTCTTTGAATAAGATATGTCAGATAAATAAGTTTTATTTGCAGTCAGAAAGCTTCATCAGTCCTCATCGTCTGAAAAAGAGGAAGAGCTCTTTTTACAAAAATCCTAATGCCATGAAGACACAGAACTGACCAATGCACTAACTTCTTATGTAGGTATATTTTTAATTTAAATATTCATGATCTTTCATTCTGCACTCCACTGTAAAGGCTGCTGCTGAGTAACCTCCAAAATTACTCTCACACAGACAGTTCTGATAAGCACCTCAGATATGAGCAAGATCACAGACTCCATCTCTGCTGGTATCACAGAAAGAGCAGCCTGTCCCCATAGTCCACAGGATGCTGTGCATCACAGCAGAAGCAAATAAGCTTTGTATCTGCTACAGTAGGTGTGGCTATATGTGTGTTTGCATAACAGCTTAGTGAGCTCTCAGACATGCCAAATTTTCTTAAACCCACTGAATCCACACAGAAACATTCGCATCCAAACCTGCAGCTCCGGCCATTTGGGAGTACCGACCTAGTCCTCCAGATCAGATTTCTAGCAATCAGTAGTAGTGGGGGGAAATCAAAATTGAGCAGGTCTCAAATCCTGGCCAGGTGAATTTCCTGACTGGGCTTTGTCCACATGACATCAGTTTGTCAGCCAGACAATAAATTCCTTTTCTCACAGGCAGTGAGTAAAGCTGCTAGCAAATACATGCCTTTCTTCTCTCTTCTCCTTTTAAAAGACTACCAGTGAAAAAGGAAGGGAAGTGCACTGTTACCTTGCACACACTTGCCATCCAGCCTGGCTTAACACATAGTAAGCTTTGACAGAAATTTGTGCAGGTAGAGGTAGCTTTTTTGTCTAGCATAAAGATTAAGTTTAACAGCAAGCAAGCTGAAGAGACAGACCTAAGATAACACCTTAACTGCAAAACTCAATATTTCCAAACTGCTGCAATTTAAAGAATTTAGTTTATTCTAGCAATCATGGTGGGATGTATTTTCAGAATATTCAGTCAGTTTATACTAAAAAGAGGAAATACCTGAGAGTTGTGTGCTCATACCAGGACTCTTGTTTAATAACTGTTACTACAAGAGCGCAGTCTGATGTTAAACCAGTATGATTTGTGCCAAGAAAACTCTACATTAAATCTAATGTTAACATTTTGTTTAGAAATCTTAATTCTGTATTTTGATAGTTGCATCTGTGTAAAGGAGTACCACAGAATAAAGTCTCCACAGTTTTTTTGAAAAGTATTTCATTTATATAATTAAATGTGGGAGGAACTTTCCAATCAATAGGAAGATACTGCTGAATTCTCAGTACTGTAACTTTTCCCTTTTTCTTTTTTTTCCTGTAGTTATTATGCTCTCCAAACTAGAGACGGCAGAAAATGGGTCTAAAGTATGGGTTAGGATACAGACAGTATTGGGCAATTCGTTCACTCCGTCTAAAAAAGCATGAGTTCTGCTCTTCGTTCATAAATCCATGCTGTTTTGCACAATGGAAACTTTAGTGATTTATTTGTCGTTGCACAAGTCAGGATTAAGCAAGAAGATTTGTTTCTAATAGTCAGAGCAGAGCCAATGAGCTTAAAACTCTTCATATATCCTTGGCAAGCAAAACAGAACTACAAATAAACAAAGATGTAAAATAACCTCTTTGTCAGTATTTGACTAAATATAGCAAATATAGCAATAGCCTGAAAGTAAGCAGACAGATATATATGCTCTTTGTACGCATGTCTATTTCTGCAAGTTACCAAATTTAACTTCCGGTAATGTATATCCAGCATTTTACATAAAGAATATTTTTCTATATAAATTTGTGATTATCAGGAAAAACTGCACAGGAGGAGCACTTTTTGGATCAACTTATGAGGTTGGGTGGAAAACTATCTTAGTATAATCAAAATGGTATTTTTATAACAGAGTAAAATCAATAATAGAGAAGAAATGTTCTTTTTGTTCAAAGGTACTGTGTTTTGAAAATACTGCCATGTAGTATTTACGGTAACAGCTGCACAGTTAAACTTTAGGCACAAACTGAACTGCAGAGGATCCGCTGCATAAATAAAATTCCCATGGCAACTAAATGTGCTACTAGATAACAGAGAAAAAAGGATTTATGTGTTTGCTGAGCTGTCTTGCCCTAGAGGAATTCTCCAGGCAAATGCAGGCCACCTGCCACATGTTATATTAAGCTCAGCCTTCTGGACACATTTTCAAATCTATAGCAAAAAGGTCCACCAAGTTTAATTTGGAAGTTTCACTCTTCTTTATTCCCAGCCCCACCAATATTCACTCTTCAGCATGCTTCCTGCATTGCAATATAGTCCTATATTCTTATAGTGTGAACAGGTGTATTTAGGCTTTTAACTTCTTGTTAATCTTTAATTCCCCACCCCTAGTGGGGAAACATCCTGAATCCTCAAATTCATGTAAGATTTTTGTGTATGCTTAATTTAACTGAGATGCACTATTAAAATGTGCATACTTTTTAAACTCTACAAAGTAGTATTCCTTTGATAATATTATAAGGAAAAATATTTGGGCCAGAGCATTAATGTAGTTAGTATCTTTCTGCATAACAAATAGGTTACTGGTCAAAAAATAGTAGAACAAAAAGATTTTTTTCTTCCCTTCATATCTACAGAAAAAGCATTTTTCACTAGACTTCACTGCTAAGAGAGAAGTATTGCTTAAAAATGCTTAAAGTCAGAATATTATAGTAGGAAGTCTGAAGGCCACAAAAACAGCTGCAGCCAGAAGAAATATCACCACCTAGAAAGCAGGAGGCAAATTTGCTGCGAATCATACCACCAAGTTACTAAAAGGCCAGAGCATGTGTGAAAGTACAGAATGTTAATGGTATCTGCCTTGTCATTTTTACCATTGAAGATTAAGTTAAAAAGTTTAATAAATTGTATTTTAAGACCAAGTTTGTCCTTGGGCTTGACCCTGAGGAAGACTGCTGCTTCGCTGCCCTCTCTCCTCAGTGGGAAGGCCCTGTGACATTTTGAAAAGGCAGCAGGGCTTGCCTCACAACAATATCAACTTTGAAGAATCGTGGGATTTTGTGAACACACACTGCAGATGCTTTTTTAGGCCGTTTGTAAATCTACACTGCTGAATTCCGTGTTTAACATCAGGAAGCCACAGCGCCATCAAACTAGGCACCTACACTTAGGAAACACCTACATGTTATCTTCCTAAAGCCTCCATGTGTGGAACATAGGGACAAGCCATTAACAGGGGCATCATCTTTTCTTATTAGAGAGGGACACTGGTTTCAGAGCTGCTCGTTTACACCTCTGCCTGAGCCTATCCCTCTTGCTTTACCCCGAGACGTGCCATAAGCTTGACCCAAAGTCCACAGAAGTTAAATAAGCCT
Source organism: Struthio camelus (assembly GCF_040807025.1). Lineage (NCBI taxonomy): Eukaryota > Metazoa > Chordata > Aves > Struthioniformes > Struthionidae > Struthio > Struthio camelus. Next base: position 54,283,764 of record NC_090946.1, on the reverse strand, counting down.
TGCTTCTGCAAGTAACAGGAAAGTATACATTGCCACTGCTCTCTCTGCTCCTGTTTGGGTTCCTCGTCGTGAACTGTTAGGCTGTGGTGGTCACCACAGTTTAGTCTCTCATTATATTCATAGACAGCATATGTGTGTAAAGTGCAGAAGTGTGTGTGAAAACACAGGGCAAGAAGCAGCAGAAGTTATATAAACAAGTATTTATAAAACACTTGAACATCACTGCAACAGAACAATGTCTGTATTACATAAAACCACTTAAAATAAACAACAGACAACTCAAAACTAGTTGATGGTCAGTACGACATTTCCAGATCAGTTTCTATATTTTTATCACTAAGAACAGCAATGATCCCTAATGATTTTTTTCTCTTTAGAAAAAGGGGCTCGGGGGATAAAGGACCAGCATAAGTTTTACTTTGACTTGAGTTTTGTTAGATGTGATCACATAAAATACTCCACCATAGATATGACAAATGCACTTTATATTTCAATGTGTCAAACCATTTCAATACTCAGGAACTATGTTGAAGCTGGCAGGCAAGCAGACTATATTAAATTTTTCTCTGGAATCGACTTCAATTCTGTGCTGAATTATTGGAATTTTAGTGACCCTAAAAAAGGCTGTCAGAAATAATATTCAACGCAGAGTTTTCAAATCTAATGCTCTATTACACATACTTCACATAAAATAATATAGTTTCAATATAAGGAAACCAGTCAAGAACAACATTGTATTTGTACTTGTAATTTTAGATACATTTCTATATTGATTTGTCACAGCATTTCAAATGTACTTTCTCTTTAATAGAAAATTCAGAGGCTACATTCAGTGATTCAATAGCTTTTTTGTGGATTTGATACAGTTAGAAGTTGTTTTTAAATAAATATAAAATTTACCACCACAGGACAGTAAACACAATAATAGCTACTTCGAAGCTCTGATTTTTCAAGATTCCCGCATCTCTGCATATCACAACATTCACTTAAGACTTTTAACTTGCATTTAGTTGCATTTGCAAATTAACTTCTCCTTCCTTCCATTAGCCCAATGCTCTCTCTTAGTAAAGAAATTCAACAGCAGTACTTTTTTTTTTTTTTTTTTTTTAAAAGTAACCCACTTTTTACTATCTTTCTTTTAAGATATCTTCAGCTCTAATGTTTTACTATATTTACTAATAATGTAAGAAATTTAAGAGTTAGGCTTCCCACTTACATGATTACTAATAATTCCAGCCACCTCTTTCTGCTAAATCCCTACTGCTATGAAATGCTGGAAATAAAGCAATGGCACTAAGTCTAGCAATATCTTACGCTATCATATCCACTGATGTGATAGAAGCACAGAAGTCACAAATTCTTGACGTGCTTCACTTAAATAAGGAAATTCAATTGTACATCACAGCTCGGGAGGAGGTATGGATAAATCCACAGTAGCTTGGTAAGCAACACAGAAAGCCCATCAGCAGCTCCACTACATGACAGACCCAGAGGCAACTCAAGAGCTGTCAGCACAAGCGCCTGTGAAGCTCACGAGGGAAGCAATAGCCAATTGTGCCCCATGACCCACCACTGGAAAACACAGTGAGAAAGATAACAAATGAAAAAACTCAAACTTCTCAGAGCAACTATGTAGTTCAAATCTTATCAGACAAAGCATCTCACCTTGATTTGAAGCTGTTAAGAACAACATGGCTTTCACTGCCCAATCTTGACCCAACCCCTACACCTCACATTAACAGATCCCAGAAGGAGCCACCTTCAACACTCCCTCCCTGGACAGAAAAAAGCAAGCCAGTTACCTGGAAGCTAACCTGAGTCAGAGCTGCAGAGGATTAACAGGTGCATCTTTGCCTTGCTCCTCTGCTGCAACTGGTTGCTTCTAAGTAATTAGCTCTCATATTGGCATGAATGATCAGCAAAGCCAAACAGGATGCAATTAGAAAGGAATCAAGCCTATTTGCAAGCTCTCCACCTCACCATTTCTGCCTGCTTGGCCTGATTAGCTACAGGAATGAACACGGGGAGGTATTTATTTTGCTCAAGCAACAACAAAAGAAAGGGTTTGTCTTGATCTTTAACTGGTTTACTTTGCTTCCTCTGGCCAGCACTGAGTTTCTAGGCCTTCAGTGCTACAGGTACCTATGATATTTAGCGTAAAATCCAGCTTAAGTGCAAGTTCAGTGCACTGCACTGGACAGATGCATGTGATGCAGACATACATAGTGCCCTGCAAGCAAAGCTCAGAACTATTTTAGTTCTGTGTGTCTGGAAAGAGTCATTTAGGGACTGAATCTAAACTACACAAGCTAATAAAAATTTCAGCCACCGACTTCAATGAGAATAGCATCAAGCCCGTATCTGTCTGGGTTAAAATCATCATGTGCACAAGTCTAATACACAGCCTATGCTTTACTAAAAACATATCATGCTCTATTTGAGGACTTAAGCAGTATTTTACAGATGCATACCCCTTTGGAAGGCCATGAGAATGCAAGAGGAACTTCACTCTTTCACAGAGGTGAGAATACTTAACTCACAGATAATGTATGTAGTTTGTTAGTTATAAGATATCAAAGAAATGAAAAGTGTCATAAAGCACATTGACTACACATTATTTAAATACTAACCAAAGAAAGATAGATTAAACATGTCTTAAGTAACTAAAGATGTAGCTTAGTCACCTCTCATCAAAAAAAAAAGAAAAAAAAACACTAAAAAAACACACCCTACAACCACCCCCAAACAGAAGTAAAGTAATTGACATGCTCGTTTTAGTCTTCATAACTTCAAAACAGGAATGAATGAAATGTTTTAGAATTTACTGAATGCAGACATAGTGTTTGAAGATAATGATTAGGGGCCAGTTTTACAGTTCTGTGGCAGGGGACACATCTGGGAGTGGCCTTCCCAAACAATTTTTTCTACAGGAAGGTTATACCATACCAAAAAGATAAAAATGCAAAGCATCATTCTGAAGCAGGGAAAATAATAGATATATTCCCCTTCTAAGATTTTCCTGAAGTTAAGGCAACTAAAATTCCATGAAGACAAATGGCCAGCATCATATTTCTAAAACGCAATTCAGCACCACAGTTAATAGTCACTTCCTTGGACATTTCCTATGGATTTACACATAAGTAGACAGTGTACAGATTTTATCTTTACTTACATAGCTTTTTAAAACAAGAAATGCTGCTATCCCACCATTATGCTCTCTTGATTTCAGGCTCTACACAGGTAACAGTGTATTAGAGATCCCAGCACAGGAAAGAGACAGGCAGCAGAGGAACACTGCATTTGTACCAGCCTTTTCTTCCGACACTCAAGCACGGAACTGATTCAAATGTTCATGGGGCCCTGGGATATAATTTCTCTGCAGAGCCTCTCCATGGTATGGAGTCCTTAGATAGAAGAAATTCTAAATGTAGTGTCAGTAATACACTGCCAACCTGATTTTTATACGGTTTACCACCAGGGAAGTTGAGAACATACCAGTCTTCTAAGGAGCAGTATGAATGCTACAAATCTCTGTCAGAAAGAAGTAAGGCTTGGGTGGATATTAAGATGAATAAGGGCTTGTAATGATTTGAATGTGCAAGAAAACTGCAAAAAGTCTCAGAAGGATAGTTTGGGAAGGTTCTTGCCCCCTATCAAGGGTTTCTATGTAAAAGAACAATCTGACCCTTTAATAAAATACTTTTAAAAGGTTTTAATGAATAAAAATTAGATTAGATAATCAATACTTATTACTTTTTTTTTTTTTGGTAATCTAATTATATCCAAAAGCATCCTCTCTCATCCACTGTGTAATTTCCAGAGTGGGTTCTGATCGACATTCCTCTAAACAAAGGATGTTCAATATATATATATGCCTTCATTACTGACATTTTATCAATAGTAGCAACTTACAACTTGTCTACTAACTCAAAGCTAATGAAAATTAGCTCTTGCCAAGTCTGGTAATTTACCTGGATATTATCTAGCATCCCCTAAACTGTTAAAGCAGGAGTCTGGTTTTGCTGTATTCTAGCAATCCATGTAGTTTGATTTTGCAAAAGAATCAGAAAGATTCTCTTTGTAATTGTTGTTCAAGTCAAAATGAAATTAAGTATGTCACTCAGAACACTGAACCTTTTATTTATCAAGTGGAGAAAGCGTTTCATTACTTGTCTCGGATTTCCCTGGTAGAAATCAGAAACCTAATGTTGTTTGTTGATCTGAATTTAGCAATCATGAAAGATATCTTACTACATTTATTGTACAGTGCTTATTAGCTCAAATTAGCACACCCATTCAATTTTCAGTACTATGTGATGAACAGCAACAGGAATACTATGTCCTGCTAAGTCTGCTTAAAGCGTTAGAGAAGGTGGTTTCTGTTTTTCTTGTTTGTTTCTTCCTGAGGAAAAGACTGCAAAATTTTTGACTGACAAAATATTTTTGACTACAAAATACACAGATGTCTCAAACTGGTTTACGTAGTCAAACACAGCGACTATGGTTATAAATCCAGTTTGATTAACAGGAACAGGTCTCAGACAACGCAGTCCATTAGTAATGTTCTAAACTCTCTCTCTCTCTCTCTCTCTCCCTCACAGAAAATGATTCAATGAAACTTTACAAGTATAGTATTTACCAATGTCAAGTTTAAGCTCTCAAGAACTTACCACAACACTTGTGAGAACGTTGACAAGAACAGTCAAGCTAACGACCTAAACCAACAAATTCTACCCAGAAATGGAAAAGAGATACCTGACACGAAATAAAAGTTCTTTGATAAATAACGTAATGTATTATTTCCTTGGTTGCTGCTAGTGAACTATTAAAAAGAGAGAGATGAGCACAAGATTTTTACAATATGGTACATTCTTTTCTCCATCCGTTTGCTTAATGCATCACAACATGAGTGACAAGAGAAAAAAAAATCAAACACATTTGACACAGCAAATACAGTCTATAATAGGTGAAGCAAATATTTTTGAACACCAGCTGGAAAATACTCTATTGTGGTAAAATTGAAAGTATGCACACTAAAACATGGCTGGGAAGATGAGAAACTTTCAAGTCTCATGAAAGCACTCAGACCACTCACTGCACTTCGACTTAAGCCATGCTTGGATGCCACCTGGAAAAACTTTGCTTTGAAAGCATTCTAGAATAGAGATTAAGTCACTTTTCAGATAATACACATAAAATTAAATACGTCTTTCAGAGGCTGTATTCTACAGATAGCACAGAAGTTACTGAAAGAGGACCAGAAGATAGGGTGTTTAGCAAAGATTTTGAGTATTGCGATGTTTAACACCTGATTGTCTTCCAGACAACTGGAAGAACATCTAGGCACCTGGTTAGCAAGATGGGATTTGTAGGCCAGAATCATTGCCTCTGTTTTAGCCAGCTCAGAGGGAACGACTCCATCAGCAGAGATGACGTGACAGAGCATAAGGTTCTTCTCCAGGACAGACAAGTCAAACTGTAGGCTGCCAAAAAACACCTCCTTCTGATCAAAGTTCAGTCTTGAAACATTTCTTTACGTAAAGAGAGATTTTGAGTACTTTATAACACAGCCTAATTTAAACACATTTTAATAGGACAAAGAAGAGGTTTTTCTCTAGCCTGAGGCTTCCTTTTCTTGTTGAGCAAAAATACAATCACTTCTCACTATTTATTATTCTAGACATACTTTGTTAGAACCATCTAGTTCAGACTTAAAAATCACTCTCCTGGTTCTTGTTACTGACAAAAACTTGTCGCAAAAACACTGCTTACCATGGAAAAAGTATTTCCAGGAAACATTTCTTATCCTTGAAGCATTTCATATCCTTAAAGCATTTCAGATTGGATCTTGTATTCAACAATGAGTACTTCTCAAGTACAATTTCTCTGTTAGGTTTTCAATATTAGATTACTTTGTTACCAGTTCCTTCTTTAGCATTTCCACCCCATGCTGTTTTCAGTAGCTGCTGCTTTCCCCCAGCTACACGCCTCTTACTTTCACTGTTTTGTGAACCTTGAAGATATCCATAATTTGTCATGAAAAAGAAAATGCACTCTCATGCTCCGCTTTAATGATGTCACTGTTACTGTCTGTGCTGAATTCCTGCTGCCACAATGCAAAAATGCAGCTGGCAATGCTCTGGCAATTCCTGCAGCCTTCTGTACAGCCCGCTGCTCTGCCCTACCACCCAAGGCTGCCTAGCTCGCACTGCCATGAGACTATTCTTTGAAAGCCATGAACACATTTCATTTACAAAAAAGAAATCCCAAACTTATCTCAGCTCTACTTTCTCCCTGCTTTTATGATCTTGCTGCAGAAAAATTTCCCTTTGCTCAGTCATATTTTGTCTCTGGCTGCCTTTGAAGTTCTTCTGAAGGCATATAAAGTGCCCACCAAACAAATAACATCCTGTATGCTCATCCCTCCCCAATGCAGTTAAGTGTTTAAGTTCACATGGTGAAAATAATTATATTTGTGAGCCTTCAGAATTTTAATCATAATTTCTTTGACATGCAGAAATAAATAGTGTGTGTGAAGTGGCATCCTTTAAAAAGCAGAGTCCCAAATCAAAGAGATACAAGCCAAGGGAAGGCTCAGTTCCTTGCTAAAGTCATTACAATGGGAGCCATCAGAATTTTGCAGCACTGATAGGTTTATTTTCATGCCTGTCTTCACTCTGTACTTTGGCAAGTCTCTCCAAAAGAACTAATGCCGCAGGTGGTGCAAACTCCTTCCCGCCCCCCCCAGACAAAAAATCCTCACCACCACCAAAACCGTAACCCACAAAAAAATAACAAAAAAGCCCTGGTACTTATGCTTACCTAAATGATATTAAATGCTACCTCAACAGAAGCAGTCTCACTTCTGATACTCTACCCTCCCCCGAAGCAGGGAACTTTATTATGTCAATGCTAACGTCTTGCTGTTTTTCTTGCTATGTTATGTCCTGCTAAAGTACAAGTTACAGTTGTTACTGCTTCCGTTATCATGTGCACACAACTCTGGGATAGCTGTATGGAAGTGGGAATGCTTACAACCTGCATATGAATAACTCTGGGTATGAATAACTGCGCCTGAAGGGAAGGAACAGAAGGGAAAGATGGCAAAGAATGTGTATCAGATCGTTGTACACTAACTTTTACCCTACGTGGAAGGCCCATATAACTGAAGTGTTTTCACAAGTAAATCAACTGACAGAAATCTGGAGGCAGAAAGAATGACCTAATATCAGTTGGTACAAAAATGAACCCTGAGGATAAATTTAAAGAGAAGAATTTTTCAGATTGCTTCAAGGAGAATGGTGTCTGTGGTGGTCACCTCTGGCACAAGCCAGCTCATTTAGAGACCAGAAACTTTGATCGCTACAGTATAATTTCTCTGGTAAGGTTAATCATACTCTTTCCAATTATTGCGGGAGCCCTATTAGGCATGTTTGACTGTTATAAACAACACCAGTCTACTACCCATGACAGCAACAACTTTCTGAGATATTAGTAATTCACTGTATCCCAGCTGTGTGCCAGCTCTTTTTGGCGCTAATTTGCTGAAATGAGTTCCTCATGCAAGAGGTGTTTGTGTCAAGAGACAAGGAAGCGTTCTCGTTCTCAGCTTGCACTAGTGACAGGAGGGAACGCAGTACCATCAGGAGTGCACGGATAAAGAGCTGAGATGGTCCTTAAACATAGAGATGAAAAGTTAGATGAAAAGTTCGAACTTGAGTCAACTGAAAAATGAGGTTAGAGAGAAAGGGAATCAAAGGAAAAGGAGACATGACCAATACAATGAGCAAGAAACACAAGAAGAATCCAAATAGCCACATTAAAAATTGATTGGTGTTGTCTGTGGGTAGGTTGGGAAGCAAAAGAGATAGTAAAACAAATAAGGAAAGAGATGAGAAGGGCTTGGATAACAGTTTTAACACTAGGGACACAGAGGCTGCCTTTTGCAGGAAGAACCAATAACGATAATTTGGGAATATGTGTGTGAACATGGCAAAAGAGCTGGAAAAAAAATTTCAAAGGTCGTTTTATGGCCAGTCTCTGATAATGGATGGAGAATTAGGTCCTGGTCAGTACTGAAATATTGCATAGACGTAAGGAGGATTTTTTGAAGAATACTTTCTATTCTTTTTTCCCCTGCCCAAACAACTTCAAATAAATGGGATACTTTGCGAGTGTTGCAGCCACTATGTTGGACAAACTTAAGCCCTGTAAATCTTGGTGTTTTTTTCCACCATGGTTGTACTGACATTAGGAGCTTGCTTTGATCAATACAGGAGAATATGCCAAGTTGGACTAATCCTACTCTTCCTAGTTATTACGAAAGAGCTCTCACATATTTGCCTTTCATAACCAGTACAGGTCTCCAAACACCAGACCTCAGAGGTACCTGTGAATCACAGCCATATCCCTTCTGTCTGCCATCTGGGCATTAATCTGAGGAGAGACAGAGATCTTCAGAATAAAAAGAAGCAAAAGACACAATAAAAGAAAAACAATGCTGATTTACTTCATTTACTACTTGTGGAGCAGAATCACACAATATTCAGTTATACCTACTGACATCCCTCCTCTTTCCTACCGCAGGAAGGATGGATTACATACCCAAAGATGGTTGATGCTATTGGAAAGAATACTTCACCTGCACTTATTCTACCCCATACATGTAAAGACTTACTTTCTCTTACTTCATAAACTGTTCCAGTGCAGCACATGATCTGTATTCCTTTCTATGGGATTTGAAGTTACCATCCTTTCTCACTTCAAACAGCCTCAGTTTTCTGAAATTATTTTCACCGTATGACTGCAATAGCTGAGAATTGATCCAATTTGATATCCAAGCTTACATTCCTTGCTTGAGATGGGTTTGAATCCTGATTCTTTCCACTTTTTCCAGGAGAAAGCTCATGAAGGTTGTAGCCTGACAGGGGCCATTGCTGGTGAGGAGTTTTTGAAAAATAAGCACAGGCAGTTAGAATAACAGTACTTACAGTAATCAATATTTGGGGGTTTTGTGAATATATGTTACCTTATTGTTTTCAGGGCCCTCACAAGACAAGGGAAATGGTTGCATTCCTGTTTACCTAAACTGGGAAGGTGGTAATGACTAGCACAGCAAAAAGACGATTCAGCTGAGTAAGAGTCTCTCTCCCAGTAAAATGTGATGATTCCCTGGTAGAAAAGACATGTTTGATATCAGCAGCAATAGAGGTTGATTTTTACTGGTACACAACAAGGAATTCCTGTTCCTGGCTTTATAAAAATGGAGGTTATTTTTGGCAGAATATATATATATATACATACATACATATATGTATGTATGTATAAATAAAATGACTATCTAAGAAGCTCTTTATCATCTGCTGATTCCTTTCCAGTCCTGGTCCGCTGTCCCTCCAGCCACTCCCCAAACTGCCACAGAAACCGGGATTGGTGACCTGGGCATTAAGATACAGCAGTGGTGACTGGAAATGATAAGCCAGTCATTAAGTCAAGATGACCAACAGCAGCACTTTGTGACAACAGCTGGGTGCTTCCTCCATTATTTGTGCATGACAAAAACACTATCTTTCTATTGTTCTCTTTCAAGTAGTCTGGGGAGAAATGTAAAGCTATTAGCATAGAGATGTATACTTGTTTATGCAGGCACTGATATCTTAAGCATGGTTTTACAGCTACATGAACACACATTTAATGGAAAGTGTGTGGCCAGGTGGACCTTTTTTCCTTTCCTGTTGTTGTTGACTGTGCAGTTCTCCAGCTCTTATTTAGTCTGCTAATCTTCCTTTCAAAATAAGTCAGAATCCCTTAGGAACGATCTATGTGTACAGCTGTATACGCCACCATCTCACCCCAGGCTCGCGGTCCAGTCTTTCTGTCCTGATCTTTTACACTGCACTCAGCTAAGAGGAGCGGGGGAGTGGGGTGCTGAAGATTATCACCAAAGCTGCATCACAGGAAGGTGAGAAGGAAAAGCATGTTCATATTTTAAATGTAGTCATGTATGTCTCTTTGGGATATCTGTCTCCAAAATCTTGCTTTAGTTATGAAGGCACCAATTTCATTCTCTAGTTTTGACAGCAGCCACAGCTTGGAAAGCAGAAGAGGTAGAGAAGGTGCAGCAGCCTCAGGCTGCTGGGGCAATAAGCAGGGTTTTCCCTGACCTGGTGCTCTAGTTTCTTTTCATTTGTGGATACAAAGTTGCTGCTTTCCTCAAACCATTTTTGATCCAGAGGAGTTCAAGGCAGCAACAGCAGCTCCAGTCTCACCTCATCTCTCTAGTTCTGCTTCATTGCTCTTCCTCTCAGGAAAAGGTGGTCAGCGTGATTCTGTCCAGGATAGCCTGCCAAAGAAACCATACCTTGCCCACAGAGCTCACTGACCTCTCCAGCTGAAACATCAGAAGAAAAGGAGACAATGATCTTTTCCTTTACCGCTGTCTTTTCCCCACACTCAATTTCTCCCACCAAAAACTTCAGAGCACCAACAAATAAATACATCCTCACAAGGTGAGGAGGAGGCAAAGAATTAACCTTCTGAAGTTAAACAATTTTGGAACACAACTATGAACTGGATAAAACGCTGACTCAAGGTGCTAGTGTAAAGAGCAAGTTAAGACTTTCGAATTCCCTCATAAAAATTCTGCAAAAAAATTTGATTCACTAAGAAGGTATGGGTGCAGAAATAGGAATGTGAGGAACAGCATGGTATGGTGCATTCTCTTGCTACCATATCTGATTCTTGTACCAAGATATAAGCAGGCTGAAGTAATACATTGGTACACTGCTATAAGTACATATATATATATATATATATATATATATATATATATGCAACTATGACTATTATGGAGCGTAGGGGATGGGAGAAAACACTCTGTATACTAAAACCCTGGATTCTCTGGAAATGGTGTGTCTGATGCACATGTAATTTACAGACAGTGCATATTCTCTTCTGGAAGCTCACAGATAAGAATTGTTTCCTCAGAGAAACCAAGATAAATATCTACTTCTCTTGGACATCTTGGATTCTGCCCTGAATGACTAAGGGAACAAGAGAGGGCCAATTAAAAGAGAAAAAAGGCTTCAATTAGCATACAAATATCTCGGTAATCAAGTAATAATAGCAAAGGAAATGCAAAAAAGTACATGACAGTTTAATGGGGCATTCTTAAAGTATTATCTTTTGTAAAGTTTACCGAAGTGTGTATATGACAGTTTAATGAGGTTTTGCTAACATATGATATTTTCAAGGTTTGTTTGAGTATAATAGGGATTCTTTATGTTAATGAGTTGTATCTAGGGTATAGCTATTTTGTTCAAAGAACAAGTCACAGTTTCTGCACGTACTGAAGTGTACACTGCTATTTATTATTTTCCTTACAACTTATTTTATTTATTTCAAATTTAAATACATACCAAGTTGTTTTCATTTGCAAATTTAAAGGAAAGAGATAATAACACAAAGAGAAGCAACTATCCTTTGGAAATGAGCTTAACCATAGGGGCTAAACTGTCTAAAATAACTTTCTTCTATTATGAATAGCTCAGTACATGTTATTACGTATCAAGTACCTTATGAAATTACTTTGTAGACACCAATTACGTCCACAGTACATAATGCATTTTTCTGCTAGGTAGAATTAAGTCTCAGCAATGAAACCACCATGCCCAACAATCTGGGAAAGAAAAAGGGAAAGAGGATACGTAAATTAGTGGAACAAACGAAAGCCTTTTCTCTATATCCTCTGATTTCAGTCAGCCCTTAAATCTTAGCAGAAGTGAGTTTGCTGGTCTCAGAACTGAAACCACCATGCCCAACAATTTGTGCAAGAAAAAAAAAAAAAAGAAAGAGTATATATAAATTGGTGGAACAAACGAAAGCCTTTTCCCGCTACACTCGAATTTCAACCAGCTCTTAAAACCTTGTGGAAATGAGTTTGGTGGTTTTAGCTGAATTTCACAGTCAGCATCAGAAAACTAGTTTCAATTATTAGGTACAATTTCATTTGATTAAAAGCCCCTAATCTGGAGAGGCCCAGGACTCTGCTAGCTTGTAAATTAAGTTAACATTTTCCTTCACCTCAAGACGGGAGGATTGCTCAGAGCTAGGATTCAATGTACCACGTGTTTTGTAAAGATAAACAAGTGCATTATGTTACTGTAATTCTTTAACCTTCACGACCACAAAGTATTGCCCTCAAAATATTTAAATGTCGTTCTCTGATTACTATTCAGTATCCACCATACTTCAAGAAAGTCTGGAAAGCAGGTACAATTCTGCTTTATCAGAGGCCTCTGTCAACATACCAGAACCTGGACCGACAGTATCCTATTACGCTACACCCACACAGAAAGAGGGACTCTGTCAGATGAGCACCTAGACAAAAGTCTACTAGTTACTCTCACCTCTCCCAAGCTACCATCCATTTGGACTACAGTTGTTTAAGTGCTTAAGTTCAGTTGAAGAGAAAGACAGAAATAAGTTTCACAGAAGTACAAAGTACACCAATCCTCCACCACCATCCATCCATCCCAAATAATAAAATGTTGGTATAACAGGAAGTCTACTTTCAGTATAAAAGTTACAGGACTTGAAATTGAAGTTGTTGTACCAATAATTCATAGAAAATCCCAGTTCAAAAAGCTCATCTTTTATTCTTTCAGGTAGCCACAGAGAAGACCTTCACATGGAAGAGAGCAGTGACCAGACAAAAGATGCACGTATGGTCATTACGCCCTACAGTAACTTAAGAAATGTCACTCAAGATTGGTGCTGGGTGCTTCACTACAACAGGTGAGTTAAATCTGTTATTCTTCCTAATCTAATAAAAACAAGGGAAGAGTGAAAAAAAAAACATGAAAAGGCAACTGAGAATCAAAGCATTTGGCAAAATCCAGGGCCCACTTGCACTGATAAACTTTTGATTATTGGCGCTTCCAATATTCATAGGTAACTTCTGCCCTCACAAATGCCCAGCCCTATGCAATTACAGAACATGCACAGTGCGTAGCATTTTACTGCCAAAAAACAGACAGACGGAAAGTGACTGCTACAGTAAATATAATACTATCCCACAAGTTTTTTTGAGAACATAATGATACTTCCATAGGATTATATCACTTGCAGATCAAAGCCAAAGAAGTTGAAGGGCATTAAACTGCATAAACTTGGCCTACCAATAAAGTTAAATTGCAGCCACTTTCACAGTGGATGCATTTACAATACACTTTTCCATTCATTTCAATACCTTGTATTATATTACTATTCTGACTTTTTTCTGTGCGCGTGTGTTATTCATCTGGACAAGAACTCTTTTCACCAAGAATAACAGAAAGTACGGGATTTATTGCTATAATGAAGTTCTTTCAAATCTCTGTTTTCTCTCTCTAAAGGACAGGAGGATAGGCGTTCATCTCATCAGGCAGCTTATTAGGATTAGCACTGAATAAGACACCACAGAATGTCAAGCCTATCAGTTACTAAACATGCATCATACAAACTTTGTCTTTGCGAGAACCTCTGCTCTGCATTTGTCATCCACCTGAATAATTAACAAGTACATGCTGCCTGCCAGCAGCTTAGGGAATTAATTTTCCCAGATTAAATGCAGATCACGTCTGCAAAAAACTCAGACCACACACATACTGTACTACTACTTCTCAAACATTAAAAGGCAAAGAAATCAGTTTTATTATGTTTGCAGTTGAGTCTGACCTAAAACTTAATGATTATGAAGTCATACCTGTAGCAAGTATAAAGTGGTTGGTGGGATTTTAACACTCAACTAACATAACAAATCAACGCCTTTTAGTTAGCATGATGAGAAGGTATTTAAATCTTCCTTCAAACATTCTCGAGTTGCTACACTCTTTAACACCGTTCTGTTTCTAAAATAGTGATATAGTCATAGGGAAAAGCTAATGTCTCTAAACATCCTAAATTTCTTTAATTTGAAGTATTCACTGTAGGCTCTTTAAAAAAAGATATAAAGATCATAAGCATAGCATGTAATGGCATGCATAGTGAACCAAGGACTTTCAGATGAAATGCAGCATCTCACTACCTTACACTGTCTATGACTGGAGATAACACATGTCACAAATCAGAAGGCTGCTGGAGATTGGGTTGCATTTGCAATGAAAAATATGACAGATTAATGAAAAAGAATGAAAAACACCCGTTGGCACTGTGCTTGATGAAAATCTTAATTGCCAACTGATTTTATATGATTTATCTTATAACACTGTTAGGAACAACCATCTCTAATAAAAGGATCTGAGTGGCCAAAGGACTGAGACTTGCACCTTCCAAGAATCTCTTTCTGGACTGCCATTCCTTTGCAAAGTACTGATGACTAAGCAACAATACTACTTAATTTGGCTCATGGCCATGGTACCATTTGCTCTGAGCCTCGACTAGTTCAATACCTAATAAGGAGGGGTATCCAAAAAAATAGAAGAGAAACTACGGCAGAAGTATCCCATACCCACCTCCATCTAGCTACAGGAGTTATGCCTATGTAACTCTAACGCAGAGAATCCTGACAGATTCTGCAAGTTTTCTATATACAGCAGTCACAGTAAAGGTAAGAGGAGTTATATGAATACACAATGTGTAGGGCTGAACGAGGAGCATCACTTTAGCAAGGCAGACAATCCTTTCACTATTCTGCCCTGGGAGGATACAGCATTGCTACAGTACAACAAGCATTCAAGAGCCTCCCAGTTTCATCAATCTGATCTCTGATCTGCCCTTCCTATTAGTTAAACTCCTGGAGTTTATACAAAACTGGCCACTTTTGTGTCATCTATTTGAGGTGGATACTGACAAAATGGTAGCTTCCTTTTGGTTAAGTATATTGTTAAGCGCGTTGTTGTTTTTGCCATGTTCCATAATATTGGCATTGGAGGAAAGTTAACAGGAGGGAAATTAACTGCAGAATTGCATTAATAAACACAGAGCAACAACAGATGACTATATCCACGCATGTTATTCCAATAAACACCAAAGGCATTAAAAATGGTTCTTCTATTTACACGTAGTCTGACTGTAACTTTCTGTAACAGAGCTACGAAATGCTTCCATCTCATAGAAATGGACGTGACTGAGGAGTTTCTTTCGGAAGTTCTGAATTCGGAAAAATTCATGCCTATTTATTTAAAAAGGAAGGTAATGAAGTAATATCTGAATGTTACCTGATGTGCTTTCTTCAGCTTTCACAGGTTTATGATGTATTACAAAAACCTCTCGCCTATTTACTACCTAAAATTAGGTTACGTTTTGAATCTATGGTTCCAGAACTCTTTCCACTACAATAAAGTTACTACCAACAAATAAAGTGATTACTATTCCCTCTGACCTACATTAAAAACTGCCAACTTAATACGAACGAATTACCAGTTAATCATCAGAGTAAACAAAAATCTATTAAAAAATTGTATTGAAGTGCGGTACTTATTACATTGCTAAACATTAATGCAATCATCTACACAAAAATCATTATCTTTTTTGTTCTTTGCTCATTAATAAACACACCCTCAGAAATAAATATTTTGCATAAAATTAACATACCATATTCATTTATACTTCTTTCCTTTTTCAAGAAAGAGTAACAGATTTTTGATCTTTAATATTACAGCATATATTTTATCCAGGAAAACGACTGAATGCAGAGACGAGGGTTTTTTTAATCCATGCTCTCCGTGTTTAATATTTTTCTACTGTTATTGAAATTTAAATTGAAAAGGCTTGGTATTGTCCACAGCAGAGAACTAGTTCTAACCACAGTATGCCTATCACTAGCAAACTAAAATTGAGGCCCTGCCCTTGGCCCTGGGGCTTAATCTCCAGGTAATGCTGGAAATGTTGTTCCATGCATGGATTAGCAAATTAAAAGAGGTTACAAACCTCTACCGTGACTTGTCCAACTCCTGCAGTCGCTAAATTATCATCCGTAGTTACAACTCCAGATGTACGAGTTTTGAAAAGAGGAGGAAAAAGCAAATGGAAAGAAAAATTTCTGTTTAGCTACAAATTAGAACTACTTTTGCTGAAAAACCAACAGCAACAGCAGTACACAAGCACTAACTTTTACCTGAGAATTAATAGATAATATTATGAACTATTAGCCAATTCCTTTTCTTGGATGTCATTGTTTTTACCTCATTTTGAAAAATAACAAAGATGAATATCAAGCTATATCTGGAAATTCAGCTCATAAAGACTACTAAATAATAAATGAATCTGAATCTTTTTTGCAGTAGTGCTGAAAAGGTAAGTTTCAGCTGAAATTGCTTGCAATTGTTTACTTCATAGCATTTTAATGCAACATTTAAACTGTTTAGCATCTTATAATGCACAATACACAAGCAGTGTGGATACTTTCATTAAAATTTTGATACTTGCTGAAATTTGATCTCAGAATAGATGCAGCGATAATACATACCTATTATAGGCAAATATCTATTTAAAATAGTGACATATACTCCTTTCTTTTAGAACTTTTTAACTGTTGCAAAAGAAAAAAACTCAGAATTATGCATGTCTATCTTAACAAATAGTAAAAATTCAAATAAAGGAATAACCCTAGATGGTCACTGAGTATTTGAGGGAGCGAGGATATTCAGGCAGCCTAATGTTATCCATCTGATTTGTTTGTTAGGGAGGATACCTACAGAACATGTCAAGTATTGAATATGTCAAGTTATCCCACCGTGCTCCTGGGGATACTGACTGTATATCCTTTTTACTTGTGCATTCAGAAATACAAATTTAACATTTTCAGAGACATTTACCCCACATCTTCATATTATTTAATGTACTGTTCCACTTATATTAGAAGGAACTACTGTATTTTGAGTGTTAACATTTGTTTCAAAATTGTTTTGTAAGAAACACGACATACACTTCTTTCTCTACTCTTTTCTCTATTCTAAAGTAATTCCACCCTAGCACCAGTATATGCTAGTACCCAGCCCAAGTTTGAAGCACGTGAAACATCAGCACCATCTTGCCATAATCGTGAGACAACAAAATCTGGATTTCAGTGTAACCGGTGAAATACCCGAGCCATTCTGTTCCCTTTATGTTCGCATGAAAAAAAATCAAAATCTGACTAACGTTACACACAGAGTACATAGGTATGACTGCAGGTACTGAGAGTCCAATGGGAGCCACGGTCTTCTCATTAGTGGTGTGGCCTCTCAGCCCATGTACAAAATGTAAGGATTAGTTTTTGGTTCCTGGGGTGGGGTAGGGGGGAAACATAATGGAAACTGGTAATCCTGCAGGCTGACTTGCCAGAAGACTAAGGACAAGGGGATCTCCTTCAATTTCCTGACACTAAAGGAAAAGAGCAGAGATCCCTGATGGGGCTCTAACCTGGAGCTTAGAGAAGGGCTAGTTTATGTTTAAGATAGACGCATACAAGCAGTTGTGGATAAATGCTATAAGTAGAGAGCAATTCTCTGCAGGCTGGAAAACTGTATATGCTTTGTCTTGCCCAGAACACCAAGATTTTGAGCATTGATTTTATACAGTGATCACAATTAAGAGTTCTTTCATTGCCTCTGACAAAAGTAACACATAGCTTCCCCCCCCGCGCCCCCCTCCCCCCAGCTCCAAGGACATGAAAACAGATGGAGCCTGGTGGCAAAATTACAAGCAGGAAAGCTAAGGAAGTCAACCAGCTAGTTACCGATCTATGGAGTAAATCGGCAAAACTCAACCAGGATTATAACCTCTCCAGTCTTCCTGTTCACAAACGTTAAGTTCTCTGTTTTTTCCATTTCGCTATACCTCCTGCTTAGTTTATTTATATGAAGGAGCATGCAGCATTGCTTTGAAGTACCTTGCGAGCAATGAGAGTAGGAGCCAAACATGCTGCACAGTTCTGGAAATGTATTTGCAGAATAGACCTGGTCTAACAAGTACCAGCAGTTTTTCCATTCTGTTACACAGTTATGCTTCTTGCCTGACCATAGAGGAACCACTTCAGGCTCAGAGGGCAATTCAGTGTCGAAGCCCACTCAGTCACCCATTTTTCTATGGCTAGTCCAGCACAGTTTGTGAGAACTGTGATGATAGTTTTGCAATACTGACAGGAAGTTGAGTGGGACCACCAACTCATTTCATACAAGCCGTCAGATAATAATGACTTTTAGTTTCCACCCACCTGGACTACGTTCAAACTGGTGACCTAGAGGTGAAGGTCTCCATATCCCATTACCAGACCCTCGAGCTATTTAGTATCCTTGTGCAGTAAGTTTTTCCCTGCAGCATAAAAGTCAGAGACAGTAAAATCTGGCTATATCTCAAATCTGTTCTCACATTCATGGTCAAACCTGTTTGATGCAAGTACATAGATATGAATTTTCAGATACTAATTTGGCTGAATATTTTTTGGTCAATACAAAAAGATCCGCACAAGAATAAATCATAACAATTAAAATATATAATTTTGCTATAAAACCAGAAATTGTTTGTTTCTATAAACCGAAATTAATTAGTGGTATTATTACATCTCAAGTCTCTGCATGCTACCAATAAAAAGAATAAAGTATGAGTAGGAATTTGAGAAAGAGCTCACAGTAGTGCAAACAATATTAGCAGTTTTACCAAACTGTTGAAGTATATCTATTTTTAATAAATGAAAAGCAGAACTCCATGTATATTATGTTTAACATTTATTTCTATATTCGCATAAAGGGTTTTCTGTTTGCTAGTGCTAGTCTTTTTAATGCACAGTTTAAGACATTAGGAACTGTAAATTATCTCATGTGTTAAATATGCTAAGTACTACAGAAGTGTTAATTATTAGTGTTAAGTTTTATTAAAGTAGTTTTTAGGAGAAATGTGAAGATATTTTAAACAGTATCAGTTAAAACTATGAGCAAATGCACATGCACTTGCAATGAATTTAACAATTTATTAAAAACCATCTTATATAAAATAATATAAAAGACTATTTGAAAAAAATAAACATACCATATACCAAGCTAGGTTAAAAATACTGTCTTTCTATGTAACATTTAGCCTTGAATTAATCAGATAAAGATGAAAGTGCAGAATTTTGCCAACAGTGTTTCTTACTAAACTCACTCGGTTATGCCTTTCAGCTTGGTATATTTTGTACGAAGGATATCTTGTTAAAACAACTGTTGAAGGCAAGTCATGTCATATCAGCCGCACACCATACCCTATGGGAGCTCAAATGTTCCACAGTCTATGTTAATATAATCCTGCTGCACAATCAGACTAAGAAGAAGCGGCAGTTTTGCAGTGACATGTAAGACTGCATATAAGTACCGTATTATCTATATGTCTTCCAGAAATGAGGTAAAGCCGTAGCAAGGATTATACTGAATCAATTTAGGAAGGTAAATATTGTTAACAAGCACCATAAAATAGCCTAGTAGATGATTCTAATCTCTATCAGAATCAACTAACAAGTAGGCTGCACTTCTCAATGCAACTTCCAACAATATATCTATAGAACAACAATAGTCTCTGGCTCAAGAGACCAGTGCAACCTCTCAACAAGGGGTTTGCTGCTTTCTAATGTAAGATTTACTATGCAATATGCCATGTGCTTCACAATCCTCTTTCGAAGAGGTTTTAAAGAAACGTGTGTGGCTTTTTTGCCTATCTAAATCTTTGGAGTGTGGTTTGCCCTGGTCATAAAGACTAAGTACAACTGTTCAGGATGTCCCAAATCTTTTCTGGAGTATTTCCTGTAAAGATATAAAGTATTGCTTATTGTAGGATTTGGAGCCTCAAAAGCAACACACTTTTATAGTTTTTTTAGCTTTTGCTGGAAAAATAGGAGACAACAGGGGATCTGCTAGAGCTACTGGAGTTTATGGGTGCTTTGCCACTCCTCTGTATGACACCCAAAACGGGCTGAAAACTTCTATGTTACAGGGAACTGAAAGGTGGAGATTAGAAACCGTAATGCAGATGCTTAAGAATTTTAGCAGGCTAGTCGAGTACGGGTCCCTGCCAAGAAAGTCTGATTTTGTTTATTATTTGGGCTAGACCCCAAACCGCTTTTTCTTTTTAATTAAGAAAAAAAGCTAAACAACAAAAACTTGGCAGAGTCAATTCTCCTGTTTAACCAGGCCACTCAGCGGGCTGACATTCAGCTTTTAGACTGTATTTTTCAAAATATTTTCTCTTTACTGACAGAAGCTGCTATAAAAAATTTGTCTCAGCATCCAGCTGGTGATTGACAGCAGGGCCAGAGAGACTGCAGTAGGCTTAAGCAAGGGAAAGGAGCATTAGCTGTGCCACAGTGGTGAAACAGTATGAGCTTTTATAGGCAGTAACAGGGAGCGATAAAAGCATGCTCAGGACACATTTCTGAGACAAAAGAATAAGAGAACGTTAATGATACAATAAAAGGCATGGCATTTAAAGGAAACTCCAGAATCGCAAAATAAAAGCAGGAGAAAAAAAAAAAGGTTAAGAAGATTCCATCCTGCTTTTCTAAAATGTTTCAGTGGCAAAAGCAGCACAGTCATCTTCTAGATCTGAAAATTCTCTACATCTTTCAGCTCACTGGAATACCTGGGATCCTAAATGCTGAGGTGATAAAAAGCTGTGCTTTCCCTATCTTTGTTTTTCTGAGATTCTAATTTTTAAACCAGTGAAATATTCTATTTTTAAAGATCATTACTTGATTCCAGCCCCTAATTGGAGTTTTACCAAAATCCTGATATATTCAGTCAAAACTCAACCACGAGCACTCAGCACTAAATACAAGCTAAGTGCTTCAATCTGACTTATAACACTAAATGTTAGAGTTTTGGGTCGGATTTGAACATTTCTGCCATTTAAAAGCCTTGTCATTGCTGTCCTAAGGAAGGAGGAAAGCTGTATTACATAATGATGAAATCTGCTACCTCACGTAAAAGAATGGGGGAGGGGGGGAGGGTGTCACAGAGGTTAAAATTTTAAGTGTTTCATTTATGACCAGGGAACAAGTACTGGAGTAGCTTAAGTGTTCTACTGGTGTTCCTGTGTGTTTCACCTAGATCTGAAACTTATAACAATAATAGCTACTAGAAAAGTCACACTTCTTAAATCTCTGTGTTTTCTAGAAGGATACAGAACTCAAAGGCCTTATTTTCTTTTCCAGAAATGTTAATTATCCAGTACTACACCTACAGTCAGCACATTCAACATATCTGACTACGAGACCCATAAAATCAAAACATTAAGCTGGCACACAATAGGTCCTCCCTCTGATGCATAACACGACCAGCCTTGGAAGACTCCTTTCCACTTATCAAGCTGATGTGTTCGGGTTTCCCTATGTCCGTGAGCTTTTAAGGCTCCTGTAGTCTAAGAAAACTACAGCACTAGCTTTCTTGATTTCTCTGGCACAATTCCTAAGCATGGGCTTTCCTGGTTATCCCTCCATGACAGCCTGCTTTATTCACTGGAGACCAGTGCTGGCCTTGTTCTCCAGTCGACAAGAGCATAAGCAAAAGCTCTAACCCCTGTGGTTTTGAGCTCACCCCTTCACGGTATGTAAAAGTTGAAGAAAGATATACAGACTTTTCTAAGGCTTCCAAAAACACTCACCCTTCACTTTTACCAACATAAAAAGCTATAGATATTTGTACACAATATAGTTCTTCAGTTTTCCCATCACTTATGAAATTTGCTTGGGCTTTGACCAGCACCCTTTGGGGATCCTAGAGCTCCCCTACTTGCGCATGCCTCCTCCCCCTCATCACTGCTGGAGTCAGCCTCTGCAATTCTCTTCAGCCGCATTTCTTCTGCCTCCGCTGACTTTCAGCTATTCAGGGACCCCATTCTCCCCTTCCTGCACCTTGCACAAGCTACATTTGTCTCTGTGTTACCCATTCCTCCTCCTCAAGTTCATTCACCAAGTCTCCCAGCCTCTACAGTTTTAAAGACTTAGAACTAACGTGCTCTTTTTTCTACTGCATTGAGCATTCCTCCTACAGACATGCTCCGAATCAAATGGGTATGACTTAAGGAGTCCCCATTGCCAGAGGTCTGAGATACGCAATGAAATCATGATGGTATATGCCTAGTTTCAGATACATCAAATCATTCATTTATGCAGCAATATCACAATCTTGAACCTGAATCTGTACATCGCAAACAGCCAGATCCTCAAACTGTCATAATACTTACATATTCCTGAGTCAACTTTCCTATTGTATACGTTTGGGTGTCCCTGAATGTATATGCATACCTGTATGCACAAATCAAACTCGTTCATATCCACAAATGTAATTAGCTACTTGTGACAAACTAATTGCGTGACAATCCTTCTCCTCCCTCCCATGCCAAAAGCATACATACAGCAAGCATCTTAAGTAACTAGGTCTTTATATAGCCTTTCTAAATTACACAAGATGAGCCTCCTTCCATCACAAATATTCTTCAGTCTATATGCTAGAGATATTTTAGAGAGACTTATTTTACACTGTATTATGCTGTACAGCTAGGCAGAGAGAGTCTGAGGTAGACAGAAAACGCTACTGTTCCAGCTAGGCACACTCCAAGTGTGTAAATGCCAAGTGGCTATGCAAAGTGCAAGGCAAAGGAGACCAGTCTAACGGCAACTAAAGCATTTGAAGAAAGTAACACCTACCATCTGATAAAGACCCTTATAGCTCAAGAAAGGCAGCTCTTATACTGAATTTAATATAAATCCAATCTTCCTCATACAACCTGGGAAAACAATTTCTGGGAAGAGTTGCCTGATAATTCTAGTATAAACTGAAAACGAGAAACGTGGCCAGTGCTTTGGAAGCAAATGGAATTTTTGTCAAACCACTTTTCATTTTCATGAAATATTAGTGAGTGAGAAAAGCAGTTTTTTTGTGTTTTAAGGACATAGGAGACTTAACAGGAAAAAAATTCTATTCAAGGTATCCAGGTTTTTCCTTAACATTCTTGAAAGACGGTGGGGACGTGGGCAAGGCTTTTTAAAAAGAAAAAGGCTTGGAAAAAACTCATGTGTTGGTCACTTGTAAAAGTCACTATCACGTAGTAGAATGTATTTTTAAGAAATCCTCTAGTACATATACAAATCAAGTTTTTTTCATCTGACTAAAATCAGGCTGGAGTAAAAAAAAAAAAAAAAAAAAAAAAGGCAAGCACAGTTTTCATATTCTCATTCTGCTTTCAAAAATATCACTAGAAAAGCCAATTGCCAGTATGTGTAAGTAATAGCACGGTAGTTCATTCTACCACAACATTCTTCTTCACCAGTGTGGTAAGTTACACTTCTGACCTAAATTTTCATATGTTTATTGAATGGATTGTTTACTACCATATAATAAACATGGTAACACCACTATTTGTTTTAACTAGTAATTTTGAATCCCTTGTATCTAAGGCCATAATCAAATTAGGCATTACCGTTCTCCAATTACCTCCCTGGTTCATTATATCTACCTGTTTTTCCCTGACAGACGCTGTTTGCACTGCCATCTGGAATGCATACCGTGGTCTCCAGAACACAAGCCTCAAGCCAGGGGAAGCTAAGTACGTCGTGGGAAGTGATGGGCACATTAAAAACACTACCAAGCACTGACCTACCCGAGTCCCCTCCGACAGATCCACAGCGCCTTCGCCTGCACTCCATAAGGAAGGACGAACCTACCCGTCTTCTAGGGCTGGGGGTTAAGTAACAGCGAGTACAACCACTGATCAAGGAAGCTATGGGAATATCAACAGCCAAATAGCAGGGATATGTTCAGTATTAAAACAAACATGACGCGGGGGAAAAAACAGTAATTTCCTGTTTATAGTTACTACTGCATTTGGCCTAAAACATAATAATTTTCTGCTCTTGATGTGATCTCACTGCTTTTATGCAATATGCAATATCCATATCAACTCTTTTTCATTCTAACGCAGATGTAAAATTTTGCTTAAAAAGAGCAATAAAGCACTGATATTTGCATGCTTTGGATTCAGATCATCCAAGTTGAGTTTACTTATCTGTCAGTCAAAAATACCAACATTTAATAGTCAAAGCAAGCAAAGCCACAAACAGCACTAGAGGTACAAATATGAGCGGTAGGATGACCAACAGTAAGCAATTATTTACTTACTTTGAGATTTACAAACCAATCGCAGATAACCATGTGAAAAAGTTAAAACAATATTCAAGTGTTAATCCAGATGGAGTTCTATCCCAAAATGAATTTTAATACATTTCCCATAATCACCTCTTCTGAAATATGTATGAGTAAGCAGATGAGCCTTACACCATGCCTTCAGAGGGAACGTGCTTGGAACCTGCAGAGCAGCACTCCTGCAGCAGAGGCGTTCATTTCGCCCCACTTCCCCTCTCTACTGCCTGACACTGAATAGCATTTTCTGCACATACTGCAGCTTATTTCAAATGTCCTAACAGCACGTGTTTAAAGAGTGTTCACAGACAGCCAGAATTGCGACCACACAACAAAACAGTGGTTCTCCAGCAGCAAGCAAAAGAAAACAAGAAATCTCACATTTGTAACCTTGAGCACATAGCTGCAAGTCTCTGTATTTACATGCTTGCAAGGGCTATTTGGGACAGCGCTAACTGTCATCTAAAAAGCACTCTGCAGAGTGCAGAACTTCTATAGAGGCCCTGGAAGCTCCCTGAAAAACTGTGCCTCCTTAAACTGTTGCTGGTGAAAGGGTACTTATCCTAATAAAAGCCAGTGCATTTAAGGGTCAGCCAAGTCCTATATAAAATGATCTTCTAAACATCTGTGAAACAAGACCTTTATTCACCTTTCCTGTGAATTCTCAAAAGATCCAACTGAGAGAAGACTCTCCCTAAATTTAAGGGGGAAGATCTTTTCCTGGTTTTCAGCCTAAAATAAACAGTAGCTGGTGCTAACGAGAAAAAAACAAATGAATAGTACACTGGTTGGTCAGCTGATGACAACATTGCTTAGATCGTTTAACTCCTGTGAAGCGTATGTTGCTGCAGGGGTGCATCAGCGTATCTATGTAACATAAGCGAAATAAATTTGGGGCATACAAAAATCTTAAGAGTTAGTGTAATAGTTGATATTCTAAAATGTACGTCATTTAGTTTTGTGACAATGTCAATAGTTAAATTTCATTTTAGCCTTTAAAACGTAGCCTAGGCCTAGTGCGGTTGACTTGCTCTTACGACATCTCACATAAGATCTGTTTATAATTTTAAAGTACTTAGCGGAAAAGGTGACAGAAAATCAACAACAATGAGAAACAATCCAATGACGTTGCCTTAACCTGTTTCGTAAACTTAACCTTTTTTTGCCTGTTACGCAGTTCTGTGCTCCCATAAGATATGAATCTACCAGCTGTAAATTTTACAACCATTCAGGAGTACTCTTTTGTGGACGATTATCTGATGCTATGCCTTTTCTAGCAATTTCAATGCCAGTTACCACTGAGGCTGATGCACAGTCTGGATACATGCCTGATACTCCCCAGGGTGATATGAATCAGAACTGCCTCTGTCTGTCATGCTGGGTCCAGCAGGTAACATAGCCATCATCAGTAACCAAGCAGCAATGCAGCGCTTCTCAAAGCGTGCCGCTACCCCTGGAAGCGAGACAGCCTCCTGCTGCGATAACCATAAAACGCTCTCTTAGTCATAAGATCTAGGTGTTGCCCAAAGCAAGCAGCAAGGCATAAGTTAGCTAAGTTATGACTGTTAACTTTTTCACTTCAATTTTGGTTGAGGGAGCTTTGAAGGTGTGGAAAAATCTCAGAATACCTTTGTAAAGTTGTTGTTTACCTCATTTGATTTCAAGGCAATCTAACTCAACCGTGGGGAATTTGCCGTGGATAGCATTGTCACAATTAATCTGGCAAATCACACCATCATGTCAGCTTCTAAGGCCTCTATATATACGAAATACGTGAAACAACTCAGAAGATTGGGTTTCTCACCCATAACTCAAGCATACAATAATATCTCTTATGATGAAAACTTAATTATATTATGAAACGGGATTTTTTTTTTTTTTTTTTAAATTCAGGGCAGTTCTTTGGGTCTCTTTATCCTCATGACTATTCACTATAGAGTCATGGAAAAACCAATACCCCCCCTTTTTTAATATATATATATATATATATATATATATATAATAGAAGTCTTATTTTGTTGAGATTTGAAATTAAGAAGAGTGAATGATTAAAATCAGATGAGGTCTGAGTTTTGCTAATACAGCAAACTAGGTATACCACAATGGCAAAGTACTAAGCATGTAATCAGCTACATCAACAGAGGTTTGCTTTGCTCACATAATAAAATCACCACCTATAAGCAAAACAAACAATATCAGTAAAAGAATAGTTTTACAAGTGCTACAGCAGATACTGTTTAAGCGACTGCTGATATAACTTTGTCCAAGTAGGATACTGTACTACTTAAATACCTTCAATTGACCAAGCTATACCAAAATATAACGTAGACCTCATTAATATTTTGCTCTTTTTAATCCTAGCTCTGAACTAAGATATTGAGTATTTTGTTTAAAATATTTTTTCACTTTCAATCTCTATTGAATAACAACAACAGCTCAATTTAGCTTGCAAAGTTAGCAAAACACGAATGTTCTTTTTAGAATAATATTCAGCCCCAAATGCAGAGCATGGCAGTGTTCTTAGGACAAAGAAAATACTGCTAGAATATACTAAGCAACAGCGTACGCTACACTAAAGAATAGTTATGAAATTGGAAAGTCAGTGGAAGTGGGCATTAGATTTCTACTACTTTATGAGTTCTATAACTTCCAAGTCAAATATATATATATATTTTTATTATCTTTATAGGGTTTTCTGTGATTCTCACTATTGCCCAGAAAGTACATGAGGGAAATAAATCCCATTCAGATCTGTATCGTGTACTGTTTTACACCTATAACATCAGCTATTCCTTTAATTGTTTGTGTTTCATTAAATATAAATTATTATTTTACAGGCTTCAGAGTCAATTGCATTTTATGAGTCCACTTATTTCCTCCTCAACATTATTGCTATTAACTATTTATGTCTAAACAAGAACTTGAAGCACCTACAGCATTAATCAATCAGTATTGGTAACTGATTATATAGGTTATTGATTGCCTAGTCTAAAGCCTGGTGCACGCTGCGGTACTCCGAGCATGCTGCCCAACAGCCACCAAATTCATCACACCCTGTATGCAACTAAGTTACATAAGCTGCTTTTCCCCCCGCCCTTTGCCTGGACCCTCTGCACGTCCATCACTGAAAATCCCCAATGCAGACTACCAAAATTGGTAGATCTGCCAAGGAGAAGAGGGGAAGTGCATCACAGTCCCTCTCACCCTACCTCCACACGCAGTAGCTTACACGAGAGGACACGTAGCGGAAGGGGACAGTGCTAGCGTAGGAGCTCTCTCTCCTGCACTGTGATTACCTCTGATCTTAGAGGCCATAATAGGTAGTAAAGTCCACCCTGTCAGTGAGGATCACAGAGCCACTGCCCTAGGCATGCAGGCTTGTAACCAAAATTTACTAAAGGAGAAGAAAACTGCACAGGACACCTCTAGGCAAGGATACAACTGTTCCATACATATAAATTAAGCAGCCTAAAAACTCCAAAGAGGTATATGGGCCCTGGCTGCTAGTCAGCTGTGGAGAAGCCACACTACAGTGTCACAGCCAGCTATGGACAGGTACATGAAATTAATTCATTCAACTGCTGCTCAGTTCCCCACAGTCCATTTAACTGATTTTTGTGTAGAGATAAGGGAATTTCACCTTTTATATAGATGCAGCTGGAAAGACTTTATACACAAATTATTCCCAGTGCACCACACATACTCTAAATAATGCATCCTGATTAAATGGTACACAATACAGCATCTTAAACTACTCTGCATCACAGTCTGCAATTTCAAAGATGGCACAGACCCAATGTCACTTATGAAACAGTAAGACAATGTTCAACGTAACTGTAACGAGAAAAAGGTATCCACTTTCATCAGTTTCTTGTTGCTCAATGACCAAAGAACTCTGAAGCTTGACAGATGGTGTCTTTCCTTCTTGTTGATCAGATTTTTTGTTTGGTATTTCTGAGAAATTTATTACCTATTTACCAGAAATTAAGTGCAAATCCTAATTATATCATCATTGGTTCATATGGTATGGTATTTGCTTGGATTTTTGTTTGGAAAAAAAAAAGATTGTTTTTATATGTAAAAATGACATGAATTACAAATTTCTACCTTACTATTGTACTCACATTAGGTAGAATTAGCCTTTGACATATTGCCTAAAATGATTGTATTTTCTTTTTGTATTTTTACGTGTATGTGTATGTATATTTGCATATACATGAATGTGGAACGTGAAGACTTTAAACAACAAATTCTCAAAAGAAATGTACAACAAAATTAATTTTACTAAATCTATTGCAGGTCTCGTGGTTCCTTTAGAGCAGCCTGAGGTGATGCCAACTACCAAGTGTTTGGCTGTTTTCACTGGAGCAATATTCCTCTTACAAGGAAAACTAGCATAGATGTACTTTAATCTGAGTAAGGCTGCTGCTATCGTGAAGGAATTTTAGCAGAAGGTCACAGTTTTGCCGTAGATATGCCAACGGTTTAGTGATGCTGCTGTATCTGAATGTGAAATATGAGTTGTTTCACTTTTGTATCATGAAGTCCAATGTCTATGTGGAAAAATAAATATACAGCTGAATAACTAAATGCAAACCATAAATAGAACCAAAGAACAGTGCTTTGCAGTTCTGCTATGTTGACAGCAGGATTCCCTTTTGGGTTGGCCCAGAAAAGCTTTTGGGGAGCAGGTGGAAGGAAAAAAGGAGCAAAAAGTTAACCAGAAGCTTTGTTTCCAGTGAACTCTAAACATGTACTTCAATAAATCATTACGCTTCATTATTTCACTATTTAATCTTCTGGCGATTTGAAAAGTAAATCTAGTTCTAAGGAAGAGCATAATTTGGAAAAGAAATTAAGAATAATTCCTTTTTGGAAAAACTTAACAGGAAAGGTTTCAGGTTTTTCAAAAAAAATCTCTTTCCCCTTCTTTTGGGATAAATGCATTCACTGAATTTGCTAACCATTTGCAAACAGCTTTTTTTCTTTTTTTAAGTGAACTTACTATTAAACATCCTTACAGACACAAAAATTCTCTGTGTTCTGTACTTTGATGGCACCACTATGCAAAACAAGTCTTGCACTAAAGAAAGGCTGCTGCCATTTGAGCGTGTGCTCATGACTCACTGCCCTTCTTGGCTTCCACCTCATCAGTGCAGGCCACCCTAATCTGCTCCCCGCCATTATGACCAACAGCTCTGAAATACAGATTACACCTACCCCTAGTACGCTGTGCAGGGAAAGAGCTCCTTGAGCTCTTTACTCCTTGCAGAGTACCTGTACAGGAGAATAATTCAGTGATGTGAAAGAAAACATAAAATCCTTGCTAGTAAAATTTGCAGACGACACAAAAGATAATAAAATGGTAAATACCAAGGAGCTGTCAGTTCCACAGATTGCATGGCAGTCTGGGCTTACCTGAATAAGATGTGTTTTAACACAGCTGAGCACAAAGCTGTCTATCTGGTAACTAAGAACACAGATTCCAAATAAAGACAATGTAATGACCCAGAAAGAGGCATATGGATGAAGGTGGATAACCAAATTAATATTAGCCGAGAGTGCAATACACTGGATCAAGCTGCAAAGGCAATCCTTTGATGTACAGGCAGGCAAATACTGAGTGGCAATAGGAATAGGTTATATAAATCACTACCAGTGTTGAGACAGACTCTTTCTGTTGTGTACAGCATGTAATAATGTGGTCCTGGTTTATATCTGGAGTCCTTAAGAACTACCACAGGAATAACTGATGGACTATACTATAACTCCATCCTCAACAAATGTCCACTCATCAAAAAGCACAGTCATAAACCAAGAAAACTTCGTCAAACAGCTGCAAGAGTTATTCCTATTCTGGAAAATTTGCTTTTCTAAGAAAAGGAAAAAAAAAAAAACCTCTGTCAAAGAAAAAGATAAAAGGTCAACGGGTCACTTGTCTATAAATATCTAAATGCAGGGGAAAGCGAGGAATATCATTAATAGTAAAGGACTCTCCAGCTTTTATATGCTGGATTTGGCTATGTCTCTGCTAAGTAGAAGTTGGAGAACTTCAGATTAAAAATAAGAATATCGATACTTAACAGAGAAGGTAACTAACTATAGGAATAGTTTATCTAAAAAAGGAGAATTTTCTTTCCCTTTTAGTCCTTATATCAATATTTTCCTTTTAAAAAGGATCAGAAGTTGGCAGACTTATCTGGAACGCTCCTGTCTGTCTTGCAGAAGAGACCAGACTACACAATCTTAACAGTCCTTTCAGAACTTAAATATTTATGAATGCCAGTCTATCAAGGTGTTTTTCTTTCAGTATAGATACATCTGTGTACAACACAGACTTAACTCAAGGCATCAGTACATCATCTGATATTGTTCTTTTAATTTAAAAGACAGCGAAGAGTTAGAGCTTTACCTTTCAAAAGCGTACCTAAAGCACTCCAAGATAGCTCTGTTACTTCAACCCATGGTGCGTAGGTGAGTTTCACTGCAGGTATTTGATTAACTACTTATATTTTGAAAAAAAAACTAAATTAAAGTTGTTTTTTTTCAATTGTGAAATGTACATATAAATCATTAGCAAAGGAAATGAAGTTGTTTTCTTGTTCAAGATTTTTCACCAGTGATATTTGGAACATACTTGGTACTGATGCCTCTTTATTTGCAAAAAAGCAGACAGTTACTGAAAGAACAAGGGAAAAGCGAAGCCTTACTGAGCACAAACAGTAGCTCAGTCACAGATCATTTGAATTGATCTCTCCATTTCTGAAGACAGTAACGTGACTCGGGGAAAAAAAAACACCTTCATATCTGAAATGAAAATGAAATGCAAGAACAATTTCAGTTCAATATCAAATACCATGTCTTAAGAGGGAATTATCAGACTGTGAATAATATTCTAGCCAAAGGGTGTGGTCACGGGGCCTGAAGAGCCAGCCAGTTCAGCACAGTTTGCATGCAAGACAGCAAGAGGTAATTGCCTAATTGGTCAATTGACCAACATCAAATTCACTTCAGGATTTAACTCAGACTAGATATTACAATTAGCTACTGCAGAGCTTAAATGGGTCTTCAAATTTTCTATTAAACTATAAACTGAATAAGATTTTGTAAACCTGAATAACGCAGCCCTTTGTTACTCAGTGAAAGAAAATTTTCCAGTAACATGTAGACAGGTCCCCTCTTCTCTCTACGGACTAGGTTCCATTAATCTCAGTAAAATTTTAAAACCACTGCTACGCTATAACAAAAAGATAAGTACAGTAAAGTCTGTTACTGAAAAATTACATATTTGAGCGGTATTCTCTCAAATGCTCCAGTCAGCCCAGGATTAGACATTCAACTTAATGTTACCAGTGATCATTAACCATTTTAAAGTGGCATGGCTAACCCCATCTCTTACCCAAAGAAAGTCCACTCTCATAGCTTACACGTATGACCACCTTGAGTTGCTTTAGGATTTGTTTTATATTCAGTTTAATTGCTTAAGGAAATGAAGCCAAAGTTATAGCTGTATTTAGGCTAGAACCTACACTTTCTTCAGCGGAGACACACCAGTAATCTAATTTGAATGCTGAGACAGACAGGTTGATGCAACTCGCCTGGAAATAGCCCAGCACAGAGGACCCAGAGACATGCTCTTAGCTACACAAAGGTGAGAGCAGAAATAGGCAGCTGTAAGTTGAGTTAAGTTCTGCTAGGCAGAGCTCACACTGAGGTTATAATAATCAGATGATTTATACCGAAAAGCCTGTCACATGAGTTAGGAGTGGCTCCTTTGGCACATGCCAGTAATCAATACTTTTCAAGAGGAGGCCAAATTTATAGAGAAGAGATATGTAGCTTCTTCTTCAAATACACCTATGAAATTCACATTGCAAGAAGACAAATCAAGATCTGAAGCGAGAGAAACACTACCCCCTCAAAAATATCTACTGCACGGGAAAACTAAGACCTCCTTCCTGATGCACTAGGGTAGATTTAAAGAAATAGCACCTGCTTCAGTATGAGGTTTATACACTGCAAATTCTTTCTTAGATTAACCTGTAAACATGGAATACTAAAGTCAATGTTGGGAAAAAAAAATTGTGTACCCTCCAGCATTAGTTTGAATGGCAATCCTATTCTCTTATGTTTTGCATATAACATGTTTTTCCTGAAGCCAGAAGAATATTTTAGGAATCCTGTAACTTCTCCTCAGCTATGTGATGTCAGATGAGTCGTGACATACAGGGAAAAAAGACTGATAAGTCTAATACTTTTCTGAGCCAATTTGTGTGTGACACCATGACTGAGAAATGGAAGGAGGAAAAAGCTAAGGATTTCTCAGCCATCATCAACTTCTCTGTATCACCCAAATGAATAGACTGACCTGAACCAGCATGCCCAACTGCTGAAAAGCCAGCAGAGGTTTTTTCTCCAGTTTCAAAGTTGTGATTCTCCCGTTTGAAACCATTAGCTCCTCCTGTGCAGGTCTTTTACTGCTTTGTCCAAATTAAGCTGGTGATGAACACTGCAGACCACTTCAATAACCCTCAGGAATCCTTTATCTTCCCACAGAGAGTTCTCTATCTAGTTGAATTCCCTGATTAGAAACCTTGGTAGAGCTATTTGGCCCACTGAAAGGTTTATATTCTTTTCTGCGTTGTCTAGCAGGACCAGGAGATTTCTTGGGCATACAAAGCCACTCTGTTTTCGCTCTATCCATTAAACAAACCAACAAATCTTAATTTAAACCTTAGAAGCTGACAAGAATGGTTTAGCCTTGTGCCTCCTTTTCTCATTTCTACAAACACTTACGTTTTTGAGCCAACCTATAGTTTGAAGGGAGCTTACTTTGGTCTGGTAAGCTTGGATATCTTGAGCATTTACAGGCTTAAGATGATAATGTGCATATGACCAAGTTACACCTTCCAGGAAAAACTGCTTCACTTCTCAGACTGAAATCAATGAGCCTTCTGTTCCATGCTCATTTCACTAACTTGCAGAAAAATGAACGAAAAAAAAGAGCTAATAGGGCCACAGCTGTATTTCTGGAACTTAAAAGATGTTTTCCTTACATATTTATTCCATGATCTTCATTTCAGAAGAAGTACCTGTAGAACTCTTCCCTATTCTCTTTACTTCTCCAGAAAAAGATGCAAGTTTTAAATTTTCTTAATATGAAAAATGAGGAAGATATCACTTTTCCAACCTTTCTTTGGACATAGCACACAACAGCTACCAAGCTGTGAACTTTCCCCTCATGATCCAGGCGATACTCTGAAGAGCTGCTTTATGAATGGCATTATCTTCTGGGCCAAGAACAAAAAGCAGAGATATCCTCTACTTGTACACAAGAGACACTCCCTGCAGATGAGAAAAGAACTATTCTTGACAAGTGCCTTGTAACTTAGCAACAAATAAAACTGGAGCATGGGCAGGGAGCTGTGCTCCACTTGGACTACCTCTGGAGATCTTCTACCTGTCTTTGTTTGCTATTTGCCACTCCAGAAAGGTTTGCACAATGGTGCAAAGCAAGCCATAGGTGTCTGAGCAAAGAGAAGAAAGGACTGTCAACCAGGGCAAGACAAAAAAGCTTTGGCAGTTCTGTTACGATGAAGTAACTACAACTGAATGGAAAACATTTCTTTCTATTGTCAGTTTTATTTTGACATCACCAGAAGAGTCCGAAGCTTCCTCGCTATAGTTCCTGGGGACTGCAAAAGAAAGGGGTAAGTATTCAGGAGCTGATGGACAACCAAATTCCAGGCTAGTAAGTGATAGGTCTCTGGTTTTACCTCCGTAGCTCGAGACATACCGTCTACTTTGAAAAGCAAAATGGTAAAAATCGTTTAACAATGACTGCTGTTGTTTTCGCACATTACCACTACTGAACATAGAAAGAAACGGTAACTGCTTACTTCAGAGCTGCTTTTTTTAAAAAGCATATTTACATGCTAAGCCATCTAAAACAACGTAGACCCATGGTCACCGAGAAGATTGTCAGTGAAAAAAATGCCTGATTTTTGCCCATATCTTTTGAAACTGTGTTCCACAGAGTTCCAGGTAAGATATCTAGTGGTATCAATGAGAATCAATTGTAAGCAGACCATGGATAGCCTACCATGATCTTTACCAAAATGCTGTTTATTTTGCCAGCATTATATGTATTATGCTAAAGTAATCACTGGCCCAACTCCTTGGGAATTTGTACTACAAAAGGCTTTTTGCAAAATTTGTTTATTAGTCCACACTTTTGAGAACTCTTACAGATTCTTCTTAGTGCATTAGCGCTAAAATTTCACTAAACTAAAGATTACTTCACATATTCCCCAAATGCTTTCTGAAAAATATTTTTGAGGTAGAATGTCAGCACATGATCCTTTCAGATTTTTACAGAAAGTCTCAGAATATTTGAGTTTGAACTGCTCGATAACTTTGTGCAAAACATGTTCAGCAGGTACACAAGCATATATCCACAATAGGCTCTCATATATTTTTTTCATTTTAAAATGAGGTGGAGAAAAACCTGTCAAGCTCTTAAATCCACAGTTGTGTATTCTGTCCTACTCCGTGCAGGCTATACCTTAAAATTTCTTTAGCTTTAAGAAAAAACAGTTCACTGTTTTACAACAAGCCCAGAAGTTAACCTCTAGGGAAAAGATGTAATATGCGCTACTGATGTAGGAATGCAGTATGTACTGCCATGTAACCTCTTCTGTTGACAACCAGTGTCCTTTTCACATCCATTCTCCTTGCTTTAATCAAGTGCGGAGAGGCACCCTTCACAGCCTGTGAGAAAGCCCAACCACTCTTAAAGTCCATCACTTAAAATGAAACTCCTAGCAAGCAAGAAGCCTCACCATGTGGCAGGTGCACAGACTCACGTCTAGTAGGTGACCACACCGTAAGATTATCAGAACTACAGCAAAGGAGTATTAACTAAACAATTCTCTGAAAAACTCCGGGATGTAAAAAGGACCTTAAAATGTTTATGAAGCAACACAGATTGCCAGTAGATATGTCTACACTGCTGTCAAGCACACAGTAACAATTTGTAGCTTTAAACTGGTACAAGTCTGGTACAAATGGCAAGGGAGCCAGAGAAGCACAGAGGCAAAGACCAGCGGCCTGGGCCCATAGCCAGTGTCCCTGGTAGATCGCACAGCCCGCACCGAGCTCCTGCTGCCCTACGCTACCCTTCACGGCTGCACTGCCCTAAGCACCTAATTTAAAGCTATTGCTAATATGACTATCCAAGCTGCAATCTTATCTCCAGCTGCAGTGTGTAGGTATACAATACCTCACATAATTCTGCAGCACCAACAGTTCACATCTATTTTGTAGCATTAAGGTATAAACTTTAAAAACATGATGAATATAGCTTGATTTTTCTTTCTTTCTCTTTTTTTTTTTTTTTTTGGCCTGGCATAGTAAGAAGTTTTCATTAACTGTTGTTAAAACTTTTATATTATTAGAAATAAACTACCACAGAAAAAAGTACCAAAAACATCCATTGGGATGAAGACAGAAAGTGTTCCTCAGAGATCTTAAATGGCAGAGAAGTAACAGGAGAAAACTCCACTAACATTAGAGGAAAAAAGCACTTATATTTTCTATAGAAAGACATACCCATTAGTCTTCCAAAGCAATCTATGCTTTTTACAGATGAGGTGAACTAGGCAATAATATTTTAAACAGTTCACATAACAGAAGTGAACAGAAGTCAATTACATCACTAACAGTTTTATCACCTTTCTGATTTTTAGATTTTGCCTTTTTTTGAAAAAAAAAACATTTAGCCAATGTCTACACGTAATTATATGCCTACTTTTAAGTATACACGTACCATTCCATTTTGGAGTCGGCTCTCCTAGGTACTTCAACTATACTGACTATAAACTTTATCTAATTTCAAAAATTAAGATAATCAGGTATTCTGCAGGTTTCAGAGTGAGGCCATCGCTTTATTTAAAACTCATGACAAAGATGACAGGCTCTTCTATACTATGCCAAGTTTCCTCATTTCCACAAATCGATTTCATGATTTTGAAACTCTTTCTAAAAGCTGATATAAATACCACACAACAAATCCGCTTCAAACATTTAAAAAAATGAATACATTTTTACAATTACTGAATTGAGGTTACAAGAAAAGTAAAAACCAAAGTTCTCTGTTGACATTTAAAATCACACTAGATCTAGCCTGCTTCATTTCCCCTGTACACTGTCATAATTTGGAGAGGTGGAGTGCAAAGGTATCAAAAATTCAAAAAGAGCTCTTAGAAACATTTATAAATCAATATAAAGCATGAATAAATAATATCTAACACCAAAAGTAGCCATTCAGAGCAAAGCCAAGCAAGAAGTCAAAATTTTCATTTTGGCTCACAAAGTTATATTGACACTGCAATTATATGGATAAGTCTATATTTCTCTTTTCCTCTCACTTCCATAAACCAAAATGTTACTCTTCATTTACTCTGAATTACCGGCATTTACTGATGTGCTGGTATCTATTACTAAAAAAAGACTGAGCAAACAGCAGGTTATGGAATAAGAAGAGAGAATGAGAGAATACGACCTGGAAAACTACAACCAGTGTTACTGCCTTGCCAAAGAAACATTTTGTTGCAATGTAAATACATTTTATTTTCAGACGTTAATGCTTTTTGGAAAATGAAATCTGTTAAACACAAGATGATAATACTGAGACACAAACCAGGAATATACTTGGAGTATAAAAGGTAACCACTAAGTAACAGAAAGCAGTTTCAAAATCCAGTAAGATAACAGAAAATTGATGATGCATTTGCAATATATTAATACAAAATCATCTACAATATAGCTGTCAAATACATACTTTTCAGTTCTATGTAGAAATGTATTATTAAATCTTACTACAGTAAAATAGGAACTTCACTGATTGCAAAAGTAACAGAAGTCAACCATGCTTCATTTGCCTGCCCACAGCAATAGCACTTTGTCAGAAGCACCAGTAACAATATTTAGTTTTGCACAAAAGCAGGCTCTGTTAGGGCAATGGACAAAGGCAAATGACTGCAAAGCAAGAGGATTCAGCTTCAATTTAACTGTCCTGTAAGGTACATACTAATTAGCTGCAAAGCTATGAAATCCTAGCTAGCATGTTAAGTCTGCTACATGACAGTATAATTTGACTTCTTAAAGGATTATGCAAATTACAACTCATCATTCCATTACATGACTGAAAAAAAGTGACAGCTAATTTATACATAACACACCTTTCAAATCCCTAAGATGTGAAGCACCTGTGCAATATATTTTGCCTAGATTTTTCTAGTGTATACATTCTTGTTTATTGCACTATACAGAAGCATACCTAAGAGATTTAATAAAGTCATAGGGCTTTTTATTTGCTTTTTAGTTCTTAGAGCACAATCCCAAAGAATTAAACAACATATTTCTGTGCCTGCTGTAGAGGTTTTGCACATAAGTAGAAGTACACGGTTTCAATACATGTGTAATTTCTGAATAGCGGGAGAGCACGAGCACTAAATGCACGAGCTAGAGGTAAGACTCACACAGATTTCAACATACTTCTGGTAGGTAGATTCACAGTAGATTCCGTCATATCTGTAGATTTTCCTACATTCTGATTGGTTGGGTAGAGGATGCTGGACAGTTATTCTGTAGAGGTATCAAAAACAGATATACATGACTAGAGAGTCTCTACAGGTAACTGTAATGCAGGACAATAAGTATGTTGAAATTGATTATTTTTTTTAAACATCTTTCTGATCTCTTTAAATCAACTGCATTGCGCACATAACATCCAGAGTTTCCACTTTTTGAAATTTGCACTGAGAGTAAACTAAACTTCAGTTCTCCATAAGAACAGCATTTTTTTCCATTGAATAAAAGTGGAAGAGGTAAAGAATCTTATGTACTGAATTGATACTTTACACAGTTTGTGTATATAAAACAGTGCTTATAAAATGGATTTTTATCGCTTTGCTGTTGCAGTCCTTTCTCAGGTAGGACATCCATTTACATCATTTGGGAGTTTGTCCAGGCAAGGACCAAATAACCCTCCAATTTGAAACGTCAGCAGCAATTCTCACATTTGCACAGAATGAGGATAATGTGGCATTCTGAGGACTGTGATTAAAGGTGCTCAGCACCAGCTGAATAATGCCATATGTTCTCAGATCCATTGAAAGGAAATGCAAGTGATTGGCAGCAATCAGGAGTTGTGCAGCATCTTGTAAAATCAGGCCCTAAAAGATTTGTCAATCATTCTATTATTTACCCCCCCCAACTCCCTTGTTAGCAGAAAAATATAATTTGTCTATAAAAATTCACTCTTGTTTTAAAAATATACTTGGGAATTGCACACAAAATAGTACCCACTGTTTTTTCCCCCACTTCTCTGTGATTAAAACCATAGTTTAGATGCTTTTGTACCTTCCTCAAATTAATACTTTTGTCCCTTTTAAAATAATCGTAGTTACCTAACTAAAGTAAGTATGAATCATCTGA